>NC_080426.1:49552092-49858959 GCF_029873635.1 Malania oleifera
TCAGGAGAAGAATGATAATATGGATGATGAACCTATTAGAGGAACCAGATCACTCTTTGACATTTATCAGAGGTGTAATGTTGCTGTAATGGAGCCTGTAGGGTATGAAGTAGCTGCAACTAATCAGAAGTGGATAGCTACAATGAAGGAGGAGCTAAAGATGATTGAAAAGAACTAGACATGAGAGTTGGTAGACAAACCTAAACACAAGAAAGCTATAGGAGTCAAATGGGTTTACAGGACCAAGCTCAATCTTGATGGTTCTGTAAACAAGTACAAGGCAAGACTTGTTGTCAAGGGATATGCCCAGATGTTTGGGGGTAGATTTTTCTGAAACTTTTGCCCCAATTGCCAAGTTGGATACCATAAGGATGTTGCTGGCTCTTGCTACACAAAAAGGTTGGGTTATACACCAAATGGATGTTAAGTCAGCCCTTTTGAATGGATACTTGGAGGAAGAAATCTTTGTGGAGCAACCTAAAGGGTTTATTTTTCAAGGACATGAGGAGAAGGTATATCAACTGAAAAAAACCTTGTATGGTTTAAAACAGGTACCATGATCCTGGTATGGCAGAATTGATGCACACTTAGTGAATTTAGGCTTTGAAAAAAGCTTGAGTGAATCTACTTTATATATCAAGAAGAATGATGATGAAATATTTGTGGTATCTCAGTATGTTGATAATCTACTCGTTACAGGAAGTAGCAAGGAGCTAATTGACAAGTTTAAAGAAGAAATGAAAGATGTCTTTGAAATGACAGACCATGGGAGGATGATATTCTTCCTTGGTATGCAGGTACGCCAAAAGCAAAATGAAATATTTTTATGCCAGCATAAATATGCAAAGGAAGTTCTCAAAAAATTCAACATGGAAGAGTGCAAGTCCAATGAATCAAAAGGAGAAGTTTTGCAAAGAAGATGGAGCTGAAAAGGTGGATGAAAGGCTGTACAGAAGCCTAATAGACTGCCTAATGTATTTAACTGCAACCAGGCCAGATATCATGCGTGCTGTGAGTTTGCTATCAAGGTATATGCACCGTGTTAGTGAAATCCATTTTCAAGTAGCAAAAAAATTTTTAGATATGTTAAGGGCACAATAGATTATGGAATAAGATTCAATCAAGTTAATAACTTCAGTCTTCGTGGTTATTCTGATAGTGATTGGGCTGGATGTGATTATGATATGAGAAGCACCTCAGGTTACTGTTTTAGCTTTGGTTCTGGAATTTTTTTCATGGTGTTCTAAGAAGCAAGAAGTCATAGCTCAATCCACAGCAGAAGCAGATTATGTAGCTGTTGCTGCTGCTGCTGTGAATCAAGCCCTTTGGCTTAGGAAACTTATGACAGATTTGCATATGGAGCAACAAGAAGGCACACAAATATTTGTGGACAACCAAGCTGCAATTTTAATTGCTAATAATCCAGTGTTCCATAGCAGAACAAAACACTTCAAAATAAAATTTTATCTTCTAAGAGAGGTACAAATGGAAGGAGAAGTGCAGCTGATCTACTGCAAAACAAAAAATCAAAGTGTTGATATCCTAACAAAGGCACTTCCAAAGATTAGATATGAATTCTTAAGGCAAAAGCTTGGTGTATGCAGATCCAGAGTCAAGGAGGAGTGCTGACTGGCGTGACTCATGAAGCTGAATCAGTTTTATTTGTTGTTATTCTTTAGGAGCTGAATCAGTTTTATTTTTTGCTATTCTTTAGGATTATAACCATTTCTTCATGCTAATTTTTAGGCACTTAGCTGTCATGCTCAACATGTAGCAGATTTTTCTGCAATTTGGTTTTCATTATGCTGTAAAAATAGATAGTTTGTTGCTCAATAAAATTTAGTCTTCTGCAGTCTCTAAATCAGCTTCTCTCATTATCCTTAGTCTTTGGTTTCTAAAATATCCAACAAAAACTAAAAATAAATAAATAATAGGAAATATCAAAGCAAAAGATTTCTCCAAACTTGCTGAACTTCCAAAAAGCAAACTCCCTTAAAGCATCCAAAGCCAACACACCATAAAGAGGCCAAGTATTTTGAATCTTCTCCCAAACCAGCTACCAATTAAAAAAAAAAAAAATTTCCCTGAAAATATCCGTGCATTACGCTCCAACCATAATCCCCACAAGGATGCAAATATACTGCATTTCCAAAGCGCAGCCCAATCCTTCCTTCTTCCAAAACCATCAAAATAAATAGCCTACATTCCTTTCACCAATGCTGGGCAAACCCAAATTTCGCCCAGCACACCAAATAATATATTCCAAACAAGTCAATATGTTTCTTAAAAGTGTGTTACTCTTCATAGGAGAAACCAGAATTCCTGTGCATAATACATCTGTTTATCCCCAAGCCCCCAAAGCATTAACTTAACATGGAATGAAATAAAATGATCAAGAAATAAACAGACAACTGTCATATTGGTTCATAAGGAAGAAAGGTTAAAACCTAGACAATGTTACTTGGAGGGAAAGGAGGGGTGCAGAGAAAGCAGATAATAAAACCGATTGAATTAGACAAGTAAATAGTAGCAATTTGGATTATCTACACATGGGATGAATTTCAGAGAGATATTGCCTTTTGAGAGGGGGGGGGGGGGGCGAGTGTAAGACAATTTCTAGAATTGATATTGTAACTTACCTTATGGGGCAATATAAGGAGATTTGTGATGGTCCCTTGATGATATTAGAATCTAGCATTTGCAGCATAGGAAACAAATGGTCTTAGATTTGGAATGTGAATTTTCAGCATGAAAAGTCAAACACAGAACTAAAGACTGAGATGTTCCCCACTCTTTTTTTGACTTACCAGAATCAAGGGTGGAAACCACAGGCTGAACATAATCTTGTAAAACTGGATTCCCAGAAGATGATATGACACTCATAAAAGCTATCGCAATAACATAATGACCTGCAAAATTATACAAACTCATCAACACCCAAAGCTTTCAAGTAATAGGCATAATGTGCTCGGGCACAAGGACTCAGCCACTCAGGTATACCATTGAAGTGCCCAACAGCTTGCAGAAGATTCATTCCATATTTCAGCATTGCAGACACATTAGTGGGAAGCTGGGGTCCATTGTCCTGAGACAGATTAAAAGCCTAGAAATAATGAATCAAACTTGATATATTTCACAATGAACCATCATAGGAAAAACAAGATAAAATGAGAAGTTTCTTCAGTCCAATCAGGTAAAACTAAACAAACCATGGAGACATTAATCCTTCCTTCTACTCCCCTTCCATTTAACAGAAAGCTACAGAAAATGAAAGAATAGGACATCAGATTAAATTTAGTGTTTAGAGGACAGGAAAATGAGTCATACTTCACTTTAGGAGGAGTCACAAGACAAGAGGATGTGTCCATAGAATCTGTTTGAGCGACAAATAGCCCCTGCAAACCCAACCCCCCCCCCCCCCCCCCAAAAAAAAAAAAAAAAAAAAAAAAGTTTTAATAATAGAACCACAAAAAAATTAACTTCCAAGAAGACATGCAAGGGGAAAGGGAATACTAAGAGGTAAATATTACGAATACTAAGGCAATAATGAACAAATCCACTTCAAGACATGCTTACTATCTTCTCGTGCATAGGACCCACCATACTCCTCAGGATATGGAAGTCGACCACAGAAACTCCATATCCAGGCTGCAGCATACATAGAAGTGTTCTCAGTGCATGCAACAACTCCAAAAGAAGCAATAAGTGATTATGGTTCCGTAAATTACCTTGATCACGAGAGAAGAAAGTATTTGGCCAATCTTTATTTGTGGATAGAATCTGAATACATATTAGAGAGATCATACAGTTACATGGCTTAATTCAAGAAATAAAAGGAAAATCTATGAGAGAGAGAGAGAGAGAGAGAGCGAGAGTCTTAAAAGAGCAAAGCTAACAGAAAAAGTTAGATACTGACAAGGTTAAAAGAAACAATACAATGTGGGAAACCCAGTTTTGGAAAGTTTACAAGCACAAAATAATGAATGGGAATGCTCAGGGCCCATTTGGTATTATTATCAAAAATTATGAAAACAAAAATTTAAAACTAAAAACAAAAACTAAAAATTGAAAGCTATTAACTTGTTTGGTTAATATTTTCAAAATTAAAGCAAATTAAAAACTTAATTGAAGAGACACTTATTTTTTTCTTGAAACAATATTAACTAAAAAATATGATTAAAATAATAAACTAAAAAAATAATATAAATTAAAAATATTACAACAAAAATAACCATTATTATAATTATATTACTTAATTATATATTTCAAACTCACTTCTTAGTGTTACAAGAATAATCCTATGTGCATGACAAATAAAAAAATAGTAAAATATTCTTTTGAAATTTATTAAAATTTCAAATTTATGGATATTTTTTTAATTTATATTTTTAAATCATATGGTTACTTTATTTTAATTTTAATTAAAAATATATATAGAATTTATTTAATCAATAAATAAAATTTATTTATGGATATTTAAGTACTATGGTAACACATCACCAATACAATTGAAAATCACGAATTTTTATTTACAATTTTTTCAAAATAAGTGGTCAATAGAAACACAAGCCTAGCCATGTAAATGAATGTTTTACCATGATTTGTTTCTTCACTGCATAGACCATACAGTTTGTAAATCTAACATTTGTACATTCTAACATTTAATGTTCAAAAGCCAAACAACAATTTCAGCCAACAACAAAAACAACAACAATAAGCCTTTAGTCCTACTAGGTGGGGTCGGTTACATGAATCGTTTTCCTCCAATTCACCCGATCGAGAGCATTTTCCTCTATTAGATTAAGGGCTATTAAATCCTTCCTCACTACCTCATTCCAAGTTATTGTAGGCCTACCCCTACCCCTTTTCATGCTAGAAACAATAATTAACTCACTCCTCCTCACAGGTGCTCTACTAGGTCTGCATTTCAAATGCCCAAACCATCTAAGCTGCCGCTCCTTTATCTTGTCTTCAATCGGTGCTATACCTAAATTATTGCGCATATACTCATTTTTTACTTTATCTTTTAATGTTATACCACTCATCCACATTAACATTTGCATTTCAGCAACTTTTACTCTTTGTACATGTTTCTTAGTTGCTCAACATTCTAAACCAAAAAGCATAGCTGACCTTATAGCCATCTTATAAAACTTTCTTTTTATTTAAGGGCATTCTATGATCGCACAACACACCTAACGCACTCCTCCATTTTACCCAACCTATTTTAATTCTATGTACTACATCTTTTCTTTAATTTCCCCGTTCTCTTGCATAATAGATTCAAAATATCTAAATCTAATAGTGCTATTAATCTCTTGATTATCAAGTTTAATCTTCTCTCCACTACTACTCCTTACATTACTGAAATTACATTTCATATATTGTGTCTCATTCCTACTTATCCTAAATCCTTTAGGCTCTAATATGGCTCTCCAAAGTTCTAACTTAGATTCCACTCCCTTCCTACTATCATCAAACAACACGATATCATCTCCAAACAACATACACCAAGCGATCTCATTTGAATATTCCTGGTAAGTTCATCAATCACTAAAGTAAAAAGATAAGGACTCAAAGTAGAACCTTGATGTACAAATATAGAGATTGGAAAATCTCTAGATTTCCCTCCTACAATCCTAACACTAGTCACTACTCTATCACATATCCTTAATGACCTTAGTATATCTACTGCAAACCCCTTTCCTTTCGAAGACCCACTAAAGAACTTCCCTAGGTACTCTATCATAAGCTTTCTCTAGGTCAATAAAAACCATATGCATGTCCCTTTTTTTTTCCTAAAATTTTCCATTAAGCTTCTTAAAAGATAAATAGCTTCTATTGTTAATCTCCTAGGCATAAACCCAAATTGATTTTCTAAAGTTCTCATTTGTAGTCTTATTCTATGCTCAATTACCCTTTCCCTTTCGTCGTATGACTTATAATCTTAATTCCACAATAGTTATTACAATTTTGAATATTGCATTTGTTTTTTTTATAAAGGTACTAACATACTTTTCCTCCATTCTTCTAACATTTTCTTGTTTTTATAATAATATTAAATAGATTAGCTAACCAAATATTTCCTTTATCCCCTAAACATTTTAAAAGTTCAATAGGTATTTTATCTGGTCCTATAGATTTCCCGCTCTTCATCTATTTTCATGTCATCTTTACATCAAGAACTCTAATTTTGTGAATAAATCTATTTTTAGTCTTCTCTCATTTGTCATTTCTAAGTTCAATATTTTATTTTGATTTTCATTAAACAACTTATCAAAGTATCTTCACCACCTCTCTTTTATGTCATCTTCTTTAGTTAAGACATTATCATTCTCGTCCTTTATATATTTTACATCACCTAAATCTTTGCATTTTCTTTCTCTACCTCTAGCAAGTTTATAAATGTCTTTTTCACCTTCTTTTGTATATAGTCTAGTATATAAAGTATCATAAACTTTATGTTTAGCTTCACTAAGTTTTTTTTTTTACATTTTTTCTCGCCTCTTTATATTTTCCATATTTCTACAATTTTTCCATTTTCTATACCAAATTCTTTTTGTCTTAACGGATTTTTGGACGTTTTGATCCTACCACCAACTTTCTTTGCTACAAAAATATCTTCATTTGGACTCACCTAAAACCTCTTTTGCTATCCATATGACAGAATTAGCCATTTTATTCCAAATAGTACATGCATCTACCTTATCCCCTACAGTCCAATCCCACTCTTAAATCATTTTCCATTGAATTTTACAATATTATCTCCCTTCAAGCTCCACCATCTAATCCTTTTGTGATGATTTATGTTCCTTTTTTCTTCCATTTTTAATATGTATATCTAATACTAGAACTCAATGTTGTGTAACCAAATTTTCACCTGAGATAACTTTACAATCCTTACAAGACTGACAACCCCGTTTCTAGTTAAGATGAAATCTATTTGGCTTTTATTATGCCCACTCTTGAAAGTTATTAAGTGTTCTTTGATTACACGCTTAAATTGCATAATTAGGTGTTTTAATTCATACATTGAGGCTTATATTTTTAATTAAATACCTAACTACTCTCAATATTTTAACATTGTGTCTTATTTATAATATTTGGATTTTATTGAGTAATTTATAAATTTTTAGTATTTTTTTATCGCAGAGCAATTATTGGAAGTTAAAACCGACTCTACTTCGTAATCTGTGTGTAATTTTCTCGTCCGAGCTTCGATCGAGACAATTCAAAATTTTGGAGAACGCTGAGAAAATTATTTACAACTTTTGTGTTTTAAGTTTTGAGAGATATGGGCTTTAGGATGATCAAAAGTGGGCTTATTCGCTGGAAAACAAAGAAACGTAAAAATGGAAGAAACAGGCAAAGGAAAGAAAAATAAATAAATAAATAAATAAATAAAAATTGATTTGACCCAGCCATACAGCCGGGTCCTTCAAGCCGTGCGCTGGGTAGGTCTCTCCCCCTTCAGATTTTTTCTCTTCTTCTCTTCAGACTCCAGTAGCTCTGCCCCCTCTTTTCCTTCTCTCTCCCTTCCCTCTTCTCTTGGCTCCTTCATTCTCCTCTATTCTCTCCTCCCTCTCGGTTCTCTTCCTCCTCTTCATTCTTCCCTTCACTCTCCCTTCTCTCCTTCTCGGTTCTACGCTCTGCTGCTGTCCCTGTCTTTGCTGCTATTCCAAACAACCAAGAAGACCTCCCCTTGCTGCTTAGCCGTGCTGTTGCGCTGCCTCCATTGCTGTCAACCCGAGAATGCCTCCATAGCTGCTGCTGTCTTGCTTCTACCCGAACTGAAGCTCCTTCAAACCAAAGCCTTCAAGCTGCTGCTGCCCTGCTTCAACATATACAGCCAGCTGCTCTTCTTCTTCTTTTTACTCTCTCTCTCTCTCTCTCTCTCTCTCTCTTATTCTTTCTTTTAACTTGTTAAATGAATACTGTTATTTTTCATAGGATTTCAGTTAAAGTTTTAATTTTTAATTCTTGTTGGATCTCATTATTAAAGTTTATTTATTTTCCTTCTTTTTCTTATTTAATATTATCATTAAAATTAGTTTCTGCTTGAGTTATTTTTTTCGTTAAAGTTCGATTTGATCTTTCAAAAAGAAAAAAAGAATAAAAAATATCTTCTTTAGGATTTAAATTTGTTGTCTTCTTTAAAAATTAAATTTTGTTGGGTTTCATTTAGTTTAAGTTCAATTTAATTAAAGTTTGAATTTTTATCGTGTTTCCATTCATAGCTTAATTGTCAACGAGTTAATTTTGGTTCGCGTGTTGATTGCATTGAAATTTAATTTTTATTTGAGTTTGTGTTCGACTGAGTTTTTGTAGAGTTGCATGCTTGAATTGCGTAGCAAAGTTTTGATCTTTAGGCTTTTGTCCAGAAATTTGAACGTAGGATTTCTATTTTTCATTGTTAAAATTGGTTCGTGTTAGGATTTAGACTTTGATTTGTGTGATCTTTTAATTCATAAAAAAAGTATCTCAAACAAACCAGAAAACCCAAATCTGAACTGTGTTCAGTTAACTTTTTATTTCTTATTTTTCTGTTGGAATTACATAAAATTTGGAATTAAACTGCATTCCCTGAGGAGACGACCTAGCACTTGGACTAATTAGTACACGATTGAACTCCTATACTTGGGATAACTTCCGAACTGCTCATTTTTTCGTGTGAGTAAAGTTTTTGGCGCCGTTGCCAGAGAGTGCCAGTTTTAATTTCAAAATTTGTATTTTTCCAATTATTTTTTATTTTTAATTAAAAAATAAAAATTTGGAAAAAAAAAAAATAGCATGCTTGTTTGCTGATGTGTTGGTGAATTCTGCTGTTTGCGTTAATGTTTGATGCTTTGGTCCGAGATCTTTCGAATAGACTGTCTAACTTAACATCAGTAGTGACACACAAAGCACAGAATCTGATTGTTCCCCTATTACTTTTACAAGTGATTCTGAAATTGATTTGAGCAATCTATTTAAATAATTCTTTGAGGAAGTTATGACTGCACCTGCACCACGTACACTTCAGGATTTTCTTCAGCCCACAAGCACATCTACACCTTCCTGCATTGTGTTACCACAAGATGCACCGAACTTCACAATTAAGCATGGTATGTTATCTGTGATACCCCAATTTCACGGGATGGATTTTGAGAGTCCATACCAACATTTGACAGATTTTGAGATGGTCTGCACCACTTTCATTAATAGGGTTGGAACCGATGAGTATATCAAACTTCGCTTGTTTCCTTTTTCTTTGAAAGATAAGGCAAAAATCTGGTTTAATTCTCTGCAACCTAACTCTATTACTAGCTGGACTGAAATGCAGCGTGAGTTCTTACATAAGTTCTTTCCTTTGCAGAGAACTCAGTACCTGCAAGAGCAGATCAGTCAGTTCATGTAGAAAGGTGACGAGACGTTCCAAACTTGCTGGGAGAGATTCAAGGACCTGATGAATATATGTCCACACCACGAATTCGAATCTTGGAGGTTACTGAATTATTTTTATACTGCACTTACCCCTGAATGTAAACAATTTGTCCAGACCATGTGCAACAGGGAGTACTTCAACAAGGAACCGGATGAGCCTCTATCATTCTTTGATTATTTAGCTGAAAGTACCCAACAATGAAACACACGATATGACTGGGCACCAATGGCAGCACAACCCCTCAGAGCGATCAGCGCTGGAGGTAGATACGAGGTCAAAGAGGAAATTAGTCTACAGGCTCTTGTTGGTGCGTTGTCTAAAAAAATTGAGGTTATAGAGTCAGAGAAAGTGAAAGCTACGAAATCAGTGGAAGATTGTCCGCTTTTACCAGTATTGCAGGAGAATGGATCTGATCAGATGCAATCGGTAAATTGGATCAACAAATCTCAAAATCAGTCATCCTTGAACACTTATAATCCGGAATGGAGGAATCACTCGAACTTATCATGGAGGAACGATCAGTCTGGCCCATCTTCCTCACAGTTTCAGAAATTTCCTCAATCTTATGCACCATAGTAGTTAGAGGCGCGAGGCAAGCCGAGGCGCAAAGGGTCTTTGAAGACGAGGCACGAGGTGAAGGCGCGCGCCTCATGAAGGTGAGGCGCACAATTATTAAAATGGTGTAAAATGTCTATTTGGGGTAATTGATATATGAACATATGAATATCTAGTAATATTAGAATTTAAAATGCCAAAAAATTCAATTACAAAATTGAAAATTTAGCCCAAAAGCATCAACAATTCAACATAGTTCAACATACAAATAAAAAAATAGTAGCTAAATTTCAATAAAATAAATAAATATTATGTATTAATTATAATTTATAAACTCACATTAATTAAACTAAACATTACAAATTAAAAAATAGTAGCTAAATTTCAGTAAAAAGAATAAATATTATGTATTAGTTATAATTTATAAACTTGCATTAGTTAAACTAAATATTTAATTAATAATTACATATAAAGAAGAGGAAAAAAAGTAGCCAAATTTCAATAAAAAGAATAAATATTATGTATTAGTTATAATTTATAAACTTACATTAATTAAACTAAATATTACAAATTTAAAAACAGTAGGTAAATTTTAGTAAAAAAATAAATATTATGTATTAGTTATAATTTATAAGCTTACATATAAAGAAGAAGAAAAAGAGAAGCAGCAGGCAGCACGCAAAAGTCAGCAGCACGCAACAAGCAGGCAGCAGGAAGAAGAAGAAGAAGAACTCGCGAGGGTTCTTGCTAGTTGGAAACGAAGTCGCGAAGGGTCGTGCTTCTTCAAAATGTCGAAGACGAACTCACGATCCTGGTTCGAAGCTCAAAGACGAAGTAGCGAAGGCTTCCGGCTGGTTCGAAGGCTCGCAGACGAGCTCACGTTGCTGATTCGAAGGATCGCGAAGGCTCCTGCTGGTTCGAATGTGCAAAACGAACTCACGAAGGGCTTCGAAGGGCCGAGAGGGGCTAGGGGCTATGTTCGTTCGAGTCGAATGAGGGCTACGGGTCTGGCTGTGGCTATTTCTCTACTTTAAATGACTAAAAATTCACAAGGCGCAACTCACTGTGCCTGTCGCCCCAGTGTGCCTCGTCTTGCCTAGCGTCGCCTCTTGCAGGTCGCCTCGCCTCACCTGGTTTGAGGTGCAAGCCTCTTCGCTTCACTACGCCTTGCGCCTAGGCGCGCTTTTAACTACTATGTTATGCACCACCTCTACAGCCGCTATATCACTCAGTTGCAGCTCCTCAACAGCAGTATCAGCCGCAACAGATCTCTCAGAGCTACGCACCTTCAAGATTTCAACCAAATCTAACACCTATTCCATCAAAGAAATCTTTTGATGATAGCATGATGCAAATGACGAATATATTTCAACAATTCATGCAGATTAACGTCACAACCAACAGTCAGAATACTCAAGCCATCAGTGAACTGAGAGACACCATGAATAAAATAAGTACACAGCTAAATACCTTAGAAAAAGGAAAATTTCCTGCACAGCCTCAGCCTAATCCCTAGGTATATCGGCAATAACAGCAACCAATGCATACTGCTTTAGGGGATTCTATTGAAACGGCGAAGGTGGTTATTACCTTGAAAAGTAGAAAATAAGTTTCCCGTCCTGAAATGCCCATTGATCAACAAACAATTGCTCCAACACTTGAAAAGACAACTGAGACAGACGAGGGGAATGAAAAATCAAACGAAGCAAGCTCAAATTCAAAGAAGTCAGATAATAAGGAGGATGAGACTGTTAAGGAGTATCAACTTGTGGGGTACTATCCTCAGAGGTTGACATTTAGTCAAAAGAATAAGTATCACATTGAGATTCAAGAAATATTCAAACATCTACTAGGCACCTATTATTCTTGAGCAACCATTCCTCGCTACTTCTAATGCCTTGATTAATTGTCGAAGCGGAGTACTTAAACTCACGTTCGGAAATATGACATTGGAGATGAACATGTTTAATAAGACGCCGACTGGGTGTGATGATTCAGAGGTACACGCAGTAGATGTGGTAGTCAACTTGAATATGTTAGAACTGTTGTCGACATTTGGTTCTGATGGTGCATTTGAGAATGAAGCTCCCAAGAAGCCTGAGGTACCTGATATTAAAGATCCTTTGATTAGAGAGTTACTAGAATCAAAGGGGCAGTCCACAAAGATAGATACAATACCAATCCGTGATGCGCGATGGAGACCGAATCCAACCATGACGGAGGTGATAAAGAAAGAAGTGCTGAAGATGTTAGACATCATCTATCCTACTACCGACATGTCATGCGGCCCTTGGTTTGATGATATTGTGAACTACCCTTCCACTAATCGAATGCGAGAACATGGGGTAACGCAGGATAAGCGTCAGTTCTTTGCAGAGATCAAGATCATACTTGAGAAGATGGGTTGTCCTAATCGAAACGCCTGGTTTGAGAAACTGGTTGATGCCCTCTGGGCTTACCAAACTGCATTCAAGAAGAATTTGGAGACGTCACCCTACAGTTTGGTTTATGGTAAGACATGTTATGTACCAGTTAAGATTCAGCATTATGCATTATGGATTATAAAATAGATTAACTTTTCACTTGATGATGTCATAGGTTTGAGAAAGTTGCAGGTGTGTGAATTTCAAGAATCCAAGAGGAAAGTTTATGATAAGGATCGCTTAGCAAAGAAGCAGATGAGGCTGCTACATAAAATCAAGGATAAACAATTTCTCCCAAATCAACAAGATCTTCTCTGCAACTCTAGATACTATCTGGTTCCCAAGAAACTGAGGTCCCGATGGGGTGGCTCGTATATCATTGAACACGCTCATTCCCACGGTGCAGTAGAAATTGTGGACCCAATGAATGATAACAACTTCATGGTCAATGGACAGCAGCTCAAGCCTCTCATGACTCCCTTCGATCCAAATAAAGAGGTCTTACTTCTACAAAACTCTAGGGAGTTTTCTGACCTCTCTCTCATTACTTTTCTTTTTCTTTTTATTTTATTTGTTTTCTTTATTTGCATTTCTCTTCTTCTTCTTCTTCTTCTTCTTTTTTTTTTTTTTTCTGTTGTAGTAGTTGGTAGTGATTTTCTATTAGTCTATTCACCCGTGCACAGTTTTTCTATTTACCTTATGCTTTCACATTGAGGACAATGTTTCACTTTAATTGAGGGGTGAGAATTTGCATGTGACACTATGCACGTCCACTTGCTGAGTTTTCTTCTTAATAAAATTTAAAAAAAAAAAAAAACAAAGAAACAAAGAAAGAGTATTGAGGATAGATAATTATGTCATGATTAACACTGACTTATACCCTTCACATACTTGCATATAACCTAAGAATTACACACTCAAGTCATTTATGTGTAGTTTCTCTTTATATGACTTTGTAACTCCATGAAGAATTGATTGGTAGTACACTCATGTTAATTTGGCTATATAAATTCTGGTATTGACATGGTATCTCATGAGGTTGAATAGACACATCCACATGATTCATTGCACTTAGGATTCCTTGTGAGCACTGAGAGAACACCCGTGGCGACTATGACACCTTGTGAGGTATCCTTGAACTATTTATCGTCCTTTTGAGTGTTAACATCAAATCAAAGTTCATGAAACACAGTTCTCTTTTCTTCTAGACGATTCTTCGTACACTAGTCTATAGTTTTTGACTTCCTAGCCTAGAGGTGGCATCTAGTGGAGAGATAGAAACCTAGGTCTTGTAGCCTACTTAAGATGTGAAGGTTAAATCACCCCTAGAGATAAACTTAGTTCATTGACTACTGTTCAAGCTTAATTCTCATTAGTGGTATGAAGACAATAAAAGAAGTGTAATGATTGTCCTAATTGACAATGAAAAGACAGAAATTGAAGAATGAGCAGAAGAAAGAATAAGAAAAATAGAAATACACATGAAATGGAAGGTTAATACCTACTCCACACAAATACCACAAAAAGTTAGGGACACGACACATGTTCTCCACATATGAAGACTCTTCAACCGCTTAATGCCTCAGATGTATTCACACTTGATTTGTGAATAAGTTGATCTAGGGTGGTCTTGATTAGACATGGTGAGTAGGTGAGAAGATGGTAAGGTGAAGGACCCGACACCTCACAAATAGGTTGGATCCTTTTCAAACTATACCACTCCATATATTTAGCGTTTATTCCTTACAATATGTGGGATGTTTGATCGCAACACTCCTCCTCACATATGACAAGCGAACCCATTTGTTTGAGTGTTTTTTAGGGTACACCAGTTAGGCCAAGTCAAAACGACCGTTCTGTAGGTGTCCACTGGTATCCTGGGTGTAACGAGTCATACACATTACACATACCTCAAGACTTCGCCTGTTTATACTCGAATTTATATAACTACAGTAACTCTGAATTGTATTGCTGGTTAACTTTATGTAAGTATACTATTCTTAATTGTTATATAACGATGAAATTTATATGAATGACTTACTTCATAATTCTGTGCATTGTATATGATGAGCTTGTGTGAAATTCAGTTATATTCCTATATGTGAAACGGTATGGTTGTGTTGTGATAACAAAGGTGTAGTCCCAAGAGGAGGGGTGAATTGGTTTTAAAATTTTCTTTTAATTCCTTTAATGAAAACTTAACCTTTTGTTGATAATGCACAACAACTTAATTCTTTTTATTCAATCCACAACCACACAAACATTCAATCAAACAAATTAACCAAGCCAATCAATCATAAAACATTCAATCAAGATATACTTTGCAACTTAATGGAAATTCTCAACTTTTTCAACTTGTGTGCAACCCTGTTTATATAAATTTGAATCAAGCCCTGTATATATGAAATTTGTCTCTCAATTTGATATCCAATACAACATTCAATCACTCTTTCCAAATACTTAGGCCTTAAATAAACTTTAAGTTAAAGAGTCTTGGGATGTTGAATCAATCAGCGTACTACTTTACAGTTTCCGCAAAAGATTGATCAACTAATGTACTCCCTTTCGGTTTCCGTAATCTCAAAAACAAATTAATCTTAAGTTTATTTAATATCTAATCCACGTAGTGTATATGAATTAGATATTTAAAACATCCACGTAGTTTTATATGTGCTGAAAATAAAGAGAGTAAAGGAAAGAGAGAGTGAGACCGGGATTTTTACGAGATTCGGCTTATACCCAGCCTACGTCCTCGCCTTTGGTAAACCACCAAAGGATTCACTAAACCAGTTCTTTTGTCGGGTGAAACAACACCATTACACACTCCTTCAGTAGGCTAGAGCCCGCCTCTTAAAGTGATATCCCCTCACTCGATCACTCCTTTAATTAGGCTAGAGCCCGCCTCTCTAAGCGATACCCCACGCTTAGCCAACGATCCAAACACCTTGGAACGTCCAAGAACTACAAGAAAACACAAGATACAAGCTACGTACAATAGCACTCTCAAAACATAGTAGATTAGTACACTCTCAGCACAATATACATCAAAATAAATAACAATATGGAATTTTAACTTGAAGCTCAAGGGAGTATATCACTAATTAATTCTTTCAATGATTGAAAGATTTAGAATTTGATTGCTCAATTCCAGTGGAAGAAGATCAGCAAAAACTCAATTAGAAATTCATGCACAATATGTGAGCTTGAGAGCCTTTGAATGATGAGAACAGTTGAGTGAGTATTGAGAGCTAAATTTGATTCTTGGTAATTAATTCAATGATCTTGAGGCTTATTTATAGACTTAAAAAAGTATGTAGCTTGATCCCCAAGTGACTTGGAGTATTCCCCAAGTTTTCACAAAGTTTGAGCCCCAAGCAATCTCATTTAAAAAATTTGTCCTTTATAAAAATTTAAAATTTGCCGTATGGCAATAGACTAGCACTTTTGGTCAGTCGCCTGCCCAGTTATTTTAAAGGGGCAGTAGGGTGGCAGTCACCTAGTTGAGCACTGGCAGTCTACTGGTGGGACATAATCAGTCTACTGGTGGAACACAGTTAGGCTGCTGTCAGGCTGCTGTCAGCTTTGAGTACCCTTAGGTTTTTTTGTCATAACTTTTTCTATGCAATTCCAAATTTGACGAGCTTGGTGTCAAAAGAAAGCTAAGAGAAAATCCTACAACTTTTATGTTGAACACTTTTTAAAATAAAGAGTTTTTGATAGAGGAAAATGCACCTCAATGCGGATGTAGAAAAATTAACAGCATTTGGAAAATCCTCTTTTTGGTGTTTTTCACTCCAAAAATGATTCTAACCTTTTTGAAATAATTTTTAACCTAATAAAAATATTTTTCAAGTATGTTAAAAGGTATCTAGGTCCAATAAATTAACCTAAGAGCTTCATGCATCCATATTGAAATTATTTGAAGTACTTACATGAAATTTCCTATAGACTATTTCAAATTTTCAATTCTTGAATTCCTTGAGGTCTTTATACTTGCTTCATTCTCTTTAATCCTCATGCTCTCATGATCTTCAAGCTTTATCTTTGAATCCTTTTTTGAATCCATGTTTTAAGCTTCATATTGATCATCCTCCTTTGAAATATAAGCTCTCATGAATTCTTCTGAACACTTAACCTTGCATTCATCATTCAATCCTGAAATGACATCACTTAACCAAATATGTTAAGTTCCACTTGTTTGTTAGCATCAAAACAGGACGTTAAGCCTTGTAAGACCAACATGTTGCATGTGCATTCATTTCATGTTTGCTAGAGTTAGTACTTGGGGGTACCGCCCTAGAATTCATTCACTTTGTTTGCTAGAGACTAACAAAACGTCAGTTGGGAGGTGTAATTACGCGCTTTAATTGCGTAATTAGGTGTTTTAATTCATGTCTTGAGGCTTATATTTTTAATTAAATACCTAATTACTCTCAATATTTTAACATTGTATCCTAATTATAATATTTGGGTTTTATTGAGTAATTTATAAATTTTTGGTATTTTTTTATTATTGGAAGCTAAAACCGACGCTACTTCATAATCTATGCGTAATTTTCTTGTCCGAGCTCCGATCGAGATGATTCAAAATTTTGGAAAACGCTGAAAAAATTATCTACAACTTTCATGTTTTAAGTTTCGAGAGATACAGGCTTTAGGATGATCAAAAGTGGGCTTATTCGCTGGAAAACAAAGAAACATTAAAATGGAAGAAACAAGCAAAGGAAAGAAAATAAATAAATAAAATTTAAAAAAAAAAAAAGTGATTTGCCCCGGCCATGCAGCCGGGTCCTTCAAGCCGTGCATTGGGTAGGTCTCTCCCCCTTTATATTCTTTCTCTTCTTTTCTCTTCAGACTCCAGCAGCTCCGCCCCCTCTCTTCCTTCTCTCTCCCTTCCCTCTTCTCTTCTCTTGGCACCTTCATTCTCCTCTATTCTCTCCTCCCTCTCGGTTCTCTTCCTCCTCTTCATTCCTCCCTTCACTCTCCCTTCTCTCCCTTCTCCCCTTCTCGGTTCTACACTGTGCTGCTGTCCCTGTCTTTGCTGCTATTCCAAACAACCGAAAAGACCTCCCCTTGCAGCTCAGCCGTGCTGTTGTGCTGCTTCCATTGCTGTCAACCCAAGAAGGCCTCCATAGCTGCTGCTGTCTTGCTTCTACCCGAACAGAAGCTCCTTCAAACCGAAGCCTTCAAGCTGCTGCTGCCCTGCTTCAACACATACGTCCAGCCGCTCTTCTTCTTTTTTTTTACTCTCTCTCTCTTTAATTCTTTCTTATAACTTGTTAATTAAATATTGTAATTTTTCATAGGATTTCACTTAAAGTTTTAATTTTTAATTCTTGTTGGATCTTATTATTAAAGTTTATTTATTTTCCTTCTTTTTCTTATCTAATATTATCATTAGAATTAGTTTTTGCTTGGGTTATTTTTTTCGTTAAAGTTCGGTTTGATCTTTAAAAAATGAAAAAAAAAATATCTTCTTTAGGATTTAAATTTTGTCTTCTTTAAGAATTAATTTTTGTTGGGTTTCATCTAGTTTAAGTTCGATTTAATTAAAGTTTGAATTTTTATCGTGTTTCCGTTCATAGCTTAATTGTCAAAGAGTTAATTTTGGTTCGCACGTTGATTGCATTGAAATTTAATTTTTATTTGAGTTTGTGCTCGACTGAGTTATTTTAGAGTTGCATGCTTGAATTGTGTAGTAAAGTTTTGATTTTTAGGCTTTTGTCCGGAATTTTAAACGTTTCTATTTTTCATTGTTAAAATTGGTTCGTGTTAGGATTTAGACTTTAATTTGCATGATTTTTTAATTCGTTAAAAAAACATCTCAAACAAACCAGAAAACCCGAATCTGAATTGTGTTCAATGACCTTTTTATTTCTTATTTTCTATTGAAATTACGTAAAATTTAGAATTAAACTGCATTCCCTGAGGAGGCGATCTGGCCCTTGGGCAAATTATTACACGACTGAACTCCTATACTTGGGATAGCTTCCAAGCTGCTCATTTTTTCGAGTGAGTCATTCTTCTCAAAGCAAGTATTCAATATAACCAAATCATAAGACATGACAAAATCTAAGATTGTATCACCGACCTCATTTTTATCTTTATATCCATGGCCTCCATGTATCCTCTCATAGCCTATATTATCCTTTCCAATGTGTCCATTCAAATCATCTCCTATGAATGTCTTTTCAGACGCTAGTATCCCTTATAAAATACTATCGATATCTTCTCAAAATTGTCTTTTAAGATTTTCTACTAAGCCTATTTGGGGAGCATACGCAGTAATGATGTTCACTATTTCCAAGCCTAGAGCTATCTTGATTTTAATGATCCTATCCTCTATTCTTTTAACATTATTCTTTTAACATCTGCTACATTATTTTCAGGTCTTTGTCTACAATAATTCCCGCCTCGTATGTTTCTCTTTTCCAATGTAGCAACGTTTAAATCTTGATTTTTTAATTTCTCTAGTTCTCTCCTACCCATTTCGTCTCTTGAAAGAAAATTAACTTAATTTTCCTTCCAAACATTATTTCCACCATTTTGATACTTTTTCCTATAAGGGTCCTTATATTCCAAGCTGCTAATCTAGCCTGCCTTAGTTTCTTGTGCTACCTTATTAGCCCTCTCCCTTTTATACTGACCCAATCTGTCCCCTTGACCTAGGTGAATTTAAGCCAACTATCAAAAAAATTATAGATAAGTCAAACAACAATGTCCAGGCAAAGCAGCAAGTATATAATAACAAAAGGATAAATTCAAATGATGGCATTGAAGAATTGAAAAGTGACTGTATTAAACACATTCATACGCAAAATAAAAACTAGTTACTGAATAGTCAAATGATTTGTCACTCAAATATTTGCAAAAATGAATGGAAATGTCATTTGGGGCAACCAAACTAGGAAGTATGTTCTTGCAAATGACAACATCAAGGAGGAAATTAAAATTTAACTTTCATTTTCAAAGGTAAATGTTAGGTTGAGGTGGTAGCAACTTATATGCAAAGCAAGGATGTCAAAATGACTAAAAGAAGCTTTTGGATTGCTCATATAGAAAAAATAAAAAGAAAGGGAAAAAAGAAAAAGAAACCTTTGGAATCGCCCATACAATGGATCCTTAATGCATCAAAAGAGGGAAATAACACTGAGTTACCAACACTGGCAAGTGGCAACACACCAAAAGAAGGAAATCAAAAATAAATAAATAAAAGGCTACTTCATTTTCATGGTTTAAGAACAAGATTTGATGAGTACTCTTCAAACTTCATTCTAGTCTCCCAAAACTTTAAAATGTCAAAAAATTGTTCAAATCACTTTACAATTGTACATCGAGAAGTAATGATAACACTTTTCTAATTATGAACGCGCGCGCGCGCGCACACGCACACGCACACGCACACACACACATATATATATTGTCTAAGATTAGAACAATACAAGCCAAAATTAGACAAAATGCATTAAACAAAATACTTGCATAATTTCATGTGTTTTTTTTTTTTTTTTGGTCAAAATTTTATATTAAAACTAAGAAAATGATAGTGAAATTCTCAATAGAAATTTTCCTCCCATTTGATAGTTTCGACCAAGTCACTGAATACTTCCAATCCTATTGAACTAATGAGGCTATTTGTTTAACGATATAGCAAACTACCCAGTTCCGATCCTTCCACACTAGGAGTGGCAAAATGAGTCAAAACCCGACGAGTGACCCGTGACCCGCCCTTTTAAATTGGGTTTGGGTTTAATACAACCTGATCCGTTTATAAACGGGGTCAACCCAAACTAGACCCATTTATTAAACAGGTTAGGTGGGTTCGGGTCGAGTCAACCGCCGGGTGACCCTCTTCCAAACATTTGAAACCTAACCATCCGCAGCCGCTACTAAGTGCTAACCCTACCCATCTCCCTCAAACCCTCACGGCCTCACAACAAGAACGCCGAGAAGCAACCCTGTAGCAGAAGCATAGCTGCAGCACAGATCTACGGTGCACACCTCTTTGTTGGAATAAATGGTGCAGCGGCTGCGGACCTATGGTTTGGTGACTTTGTCGTTTGGTGGTGGATGGAGGCCTACGTGCCGACGGTGCCGTAGACGAAGATTGACGAAGGCACCAGATTGCTAATTGAAAACAACGAATATAGAACAGTGGAAGTGAAGCTCTAATCAGTGGTTACTGGTCAAGGCTCTTGAAATCACAAAGGCGAACTAAAGTGAGGAGACAAAGTCCGGCGGAAGTCTCACCTAGTCCTAGTCAGCTCTTTTTCACACACCCAATACATTCGTTAGAAATTGGGTTTTTTCCTAGCATTTCTTTATTTCCAATCCCTACTGCTTTTTTTTTTTTTTTTTTTTGCATTTTAAATTTCAAATCCCTACTTCTTTTTTATTTAAAAATAAATTATATTTTTAAACGGGTTCCCATGACCCATCCATTTACTAAACAAGCGGGTTAGGGTTTGCATGATTGTGACCCATTTAACCTCAACCCGTTTATAACCCGATCCATTTACGACCTGCCTAGACCCGGCCCGCGAACCCGTTTTGCCAACCCTATTCCACACATTGTTCCTTCCAACACTGTCCTGGGAAGCTGATCTGAATATGGTCCAAACTTTAGCAGTTTTCATGAATAGGCCCCTTTAAGACATGAACTAGCTCGCTTGTGCTTAACAACCTAGGACCTTTGCCATTTCATAACTGCACATCTAAATGTCCTAAATTTTGTTAGCGTTAGATTAGGAAAGTATCATAAATACATGTCAACATGTACATAGAATCCTCCAAAAGGCTGAAAACTAGACATTATCCAGAGCAATGCACCATGTAGTAAAGTTTGATAAGTTCAAACCTTGACATGATATTCGAAATATAGTGAAGGGCACAACTTGATTCAACATTAACGTCCTCCATATTAGAGAAGTTTCTCCCTATCTAAGAATGAAGAAACAATGTAAGAAGCGAGCATAATATGTAGTCCATGAAAAGCAAATAAGTAAACAAGGATTAAAATAGTGAGAGAAATTTTCAGCCAACCTCCTCGGCTAAGAAGAGAAGATCATCAACGTCTTTGTTTAAAAACCATCCAACCCTACAAGCATTCTACCATGCAAATTGACATAACATTGCATGCATTAGAAGAACACCATGTGCAAAGAAAAAATAAATTAATAAATAAATAACACAATATAGTTTATGGCAAGGGAATCATTTTTAAATGTGAAATAGAAACACAATACAAGCTTATCTTCAACAAAATAAAAGAAATTAGAATACCTTAATTGATGCCGATCTGATCAACTAATGGGATCTTATAATTGATATCTTTTGAGACAAGTTTATGGCTTAATGCTAGCTTTATTTTTCTATTTATGGTTCTCCTTTATTTGCTAGTCTAAGGGAGTGTTTATTTTAAGATAACCATGCATGCATGCAAGAACACAAAGCGAAAACAAACATACACCCCTGTGCACAGACCAAGACCCAACCATATTTGATCACACAAAGATAAAGAAAAGTTGTAAGAATACCAACCTTTTGGTTTAAATAGCTTTATCTACTCTGTATTCTTTAGTAGCAAAAGTGCCCAACCTCTAAGTATACACACAACAAAGAACAGCAACCAAATTATTCTCCCAAACACTCATGAAGGGGAAGAGAGAGAGAGAGAGAGAGAGAGAGAGAGAGAGAACTAGCGGGTGGCCAACTAATGCTCGTCTTGTGGCTGCCCCTATGGGCTTGATACAGAGGAGAGAAAGGAGGGCAGTGATGGAGGACTGCCTTCATCATTTAGGCCACCTATTTGGCACACTTATTTTCAATGTATTTTATGACAATATGCATGACTTGGAACTGCTGCAAATCGGAACTATATTGAAGTTTCAATTAAGAAAATCACTTAGGTCAGAGATGGAGAAGAGAAAAAGAGATTAGAGGGAGAAAACGAGTTGGCAGTCCCCTGGAGCTTACACAACTCCAGGTCTGCCCTCTTTTTATATTAATAATAACAAGCCATGATGGACAAAAGATACCCCATTAACACCACCTATACTAAAATAACATATTCTCTTCTAACATCCCCCCTCAAGCTGGAGGTGTGTAGATATCACCTAACCCCCAAAGTCCTCACAACCTTTTTCAACAAAGCATCCCACGTAAAATGATAGTCAACATCTATGTGCTTTGTCCTTATGAAACAATAGTTTGTTAGAAATATAAATGCTAGCTTAACATCACAAAACATATCTATGTGCTTTGTTACCAAGAATCCCATCTCTAACATAAGAGACTTCAACCACACAAACTCACTAACAATATGGGTCATAGCTCGGTATTCTTCTTCAACACTTACAATAGTTTGTTTCTTAGTACACTAAGTAACAAGACTACCACCTGTATGGTATCTAGTAGTACACATGATTTTCCACATAGCCAGCCCAACTTGCAAGTATCCCAAGATCTCACCTTTTTTATTACATTTATAATTAAAACTCAGCCAAGAGATCTCTTGAGATGGTGCATAATCCTACAAACAGCATCCTAATGTGGTTGCTTGAGATTCTTCATAAATTGACTCACCACCACCACAATAAACGATATCTCAAATCTGTCAAAAGTTAAGTAGATCAGGTTATCAACCAACTACCTATATCGATTTTTGTCTTGGTCCTCAACATCCCTAGACAACTTCACATAGGGATCCATAGGTGCATTTGCACTAAGATAGGTTCAATCCTTTTATTTATTTATTTTACACTTTACAATGACACGAGTCCCTAGTTCGAGGCTTTGCTTGAACCCACGCTTGACATCTAGAATCCCTCTCCAATCAATACCAATTACCAAGTGATGATGATACCATCAACATAGACTACAAGTCCCACGTTTGTCTCCTTTATGCGGATAAAGACTAAATGATCTATGTTAGCCCACTAGGTTTCATGTTGATTTTGATGATGACACAACAAATAAGAATTAGTGCATGTGTTATATGAATTTATCCTCCATGAATTATTATGTGATAGCTATTTTGTGCATGTGTTATATGAATTTGTGCTCCATGAATCATTATGTGATAGTTATTTTCTTTTATATTTATTATGTGATAGTTATTTTCTTTTATATTTATTATGTGATAGTTATAATGTTGATTTTGATGATGACAAAACAAATAAGAATTAGTGCATGTGTTATATGAATTTGTGCTCCATGAATTATTATGTGATAGTTATTTTGTGCATTTGTCATATGAATTTGTACTCCATGAATCATTATGTGATAGTTATTTTCTTTTATGTTTATATATGGAAATCTTTTCTAGTATTTAGGGCTAAGTAGGTTAATAGCTAACTAGAAAGCAAATGTATCAACTTGAGTATTGTATAGTAAAATGACTACATATTATTATTGAAATCTCCAAATGTGACAAGGCCTTTTATATTTAAAAATCAACTCATAAATCTTTTCAAGAACATTCAGTTTGACTCTTATATATTAGAGCTAAAATAGGTATTTTGTAAAAGTGCACCCCATTTCTTAAGAAAAAAAATCAGACTACAATTTTGTACTATTTGTGAATCTAATTCTATATATTATTCTATGCGAGTCCAAAAATTATAATATTATTTCATATAAAACTAGACTCATCATTCTCTCCAGAAAAATTTTATGAAGATGTTTTGGAGCTATAATTTAGGATTAATAATTAAAACAATATGGTCATTCTGCACAGCCATAAATTCAGAATCTTTGAAATTATTTCTTTCTTTTTTTATATGAAAGTAGAAATTATAGGGATTCCAAAATGATACGGCACACTTAATTTGAATAAATAGTCGATTTGTTATTAATTGTACAAATCAGCCAACAGATTCTATCCTCTGTCATAAAAGCAGTTCAACATATCTGTAGTGTTTGAATTTTAACCCTTCAACGGCTGCTCCAATTGGCGTGAATCATTTTTCTTTGGAAACTAGGCTTGTTGATAAGTCAATATAATTTTTTATAGAATTTGATATTTACTGAGTGTTTATGATTTTATAAAATATATCATCTTTCCTGAAAATCAGGTTTCTTGGCATGTCATTGATTGTTTTGCTCCAACCTTAATCACATGGAGCCAAAACCTCTCCAATGTCTAGTGGACAATTTTGGCTATGAAAGGAGTCCAATTTCAAGGAAGAAGCACAACAGAAATCAATATAAAAGTGGTATCCCATTTGCTCTTGCTTAAGAGAGCACTTTCTTTTAAAAGTTCCTTTCATTAGTTTTAGCTCTCTTCAAGTTCCAAGTTTCATTTTTTTGAGAGAGTTCAAGTTGTAAGCTTGAGCCGTGGCATCAATCTACATAGAGATACTAAGCCACATATCATTTGCAATTTCTCATCATTGTAAGTGTTGTTTGTGCTCAGTGAAAGGCTCATTTTGTATTCTAGCCCCAATGAAAGGCTAGGTCTTGTGATTGCACTCTTGCCCCAGTTAAAAGGCAAGAAGTTTGCTAGTAAAACCTCGGCTTGGACTCGGTCGAGAGAGTGAACGTAGGTGCTCGTGAAGGAGACCGAACCACTATAAAAGAGTGAGCATTTCTCTCCCTCTTCTCTCACATTACTCATTATTTGATTGAATTAATTTCTCAATTGCGTTTGTGCATATTTCATACATTATCTTGGGTTATTGAAGCATAAAGGGTGAGTTGTGAGTGAACATATATCTTGGGTTATTGAAGCATATACGGTGAGTTGTGAGTGAACATATACGTATTCTTATCTAAGCTTTCGCAACGCATTCACTAGAATATACATACTAGAATATTACTCACCAAGATTTTGATAAAGAAACAAGGGTTATAAAAATTAGAAAAAGACCCAATTCACCCTCCTCTTGGATTTCCTAAGGGACCAACAATCCATAGGTACACAACCAAATGTAGGGACCATCACACTAACTTCATTGAACTTAAGACCATAAATGGCCTACATACCTTACCATTCTCCCCTGAGCAATATACATAGGAAATTGCTTTGTGTACTCCTTTTCATGGAAATATCCAAGACAAGAAGGCATTCTTCACATCTAGCTCGTATAAGATTTAATCAAAATCAACTACCAGCGTGATCAATAAACAAATAGAATTT
Organism: Malania oleifera; assembly: GCF_029873635.1. NCBI lineage: Eukaryota > Viridiplantae > Streptophyta > Magnoliopsida > Santalales > Ximeniaceae > Malania > Malania oleifera. The sequence goes on from NC_080426.1 coordinate 49,577,633, forward strand.
AGCCCCATGTCCCCAAAATGATTAATGTGTGCCTTTCTACATCAATTGCCTGCTTCCAACCACTGTTAGCAAGGACTTCAACATGTGACGAAAAAATAGAAACGAAGGAAATCGGCAAGGCAAAAGAATGCATATCAATAGGAAGGTGAGGAGCTAAAACATAATGAGCAATAGGGCAAATGACTATTTACTGATGAGTGCATTTTTGTGGAGCTGTTTGAAAATCCGAGCCATGCTGGGATGGATCTCCAAATCCAAAAGTTGAAAAGTGAAGGGTGGACATGGTAGTAGTGATGTCAGCCCCTATTTTCACTCGTTCATAATTTTATGGGTGACTAACTAATGAACAGGGAAGAGTGTTTCTCTAAAGAGAAAATCGTAGGAACTTGAGGATGAATAGCCAAGGGGGACGATAAATCATTCATGGACTTAAATAGATTCATTTAAGGAGGGATGCTTAGAGGACCTGATGCTTGAGTCATACACTACCTCCTTAAAATAGGTGATGAAATGAGTATCGGGATAATAACATTGATATCCTTTCTAAGTTCTCGAGTACTAAACAAACACATCTAACAGCACTAGGAATCGTCCTTACCAGTTTGTGGAACATGAACAATACATGTGCACCTAAAGGCACAAGGCACAACAAATAACATGAATGTTTTTGGGTACACAAAAGGGAAGCAAATTTGTACCACTAGAACAAGGGAGGGCATCCCTATGAGGAGAGCATCATTCCAAAAGTTTTAGAAACACGCCTATAAAAGAGGAGATATTGCACTATGTCAAATAAATGTCTAATTTTCTTTTTAGCTACTCTATTGTGTTGAGGTGGATGCACATACGCTGTTTGATGAGGAACCCCTTTGGCCAAGCAAAAAGATGGAAGCTCATTTCTGAAAAACTCAAGCATGTCATCAGTCAAAAAATTTGAATGCCCGTGCCAAATTAAGTTTTTATTTCTAAGAAAGAAATTTAGATGTGTCTTTTAACAAATAGTTCAAGTGATTCATGAAAAATCATCTCACAAGGACAAAAAATATCAATGACAAGCAAAATTCTTGACATTACATGGACCTTGAATATTTGAATGAATAAGAGAAAACAAATATTTACAATGAGACTCAGCTCTAGATAAAAAAGGAAATCCTAATGTGCTTTCCTAACTATAAAAATAAGAAATATAATTGAAGATGGGAAAAACTTGAAGCAATTTTGGAAGGGATGAATGGCCCAAAAGAACATGTGCCGCTAATCTAGAGAAGCATCAAGAGTGAAAATTGAAGAAGTTGAATGACGATAACTGGATTTGCCCCCACCACCATTAAAATAGTGCTAACCATCCTTCTCAAGCCCTCCGCCAATCCTCTTCTTTGTCTAGAGATCATGAATAACACAATGACAAGCAAAGAAGGTTAACTAACTACTCCATAAGATTTAGTTAATTAACCACACAAATAAGGTTGTTATGCTCCTTTCAAAACACAAATGATGTGCTCAACTCCTTAGTGTTGTGGCCACATGCGCTCAAAGTGTCAATAGTAGAACCACTCTTGGAAAGAGATCCATTGGTCCAAGTTGGTTCCCAATAGAGATCCCAATAGCAATAAAAAATAGTATGATTTTCCTTGCCACAATATGTGCAAACACGAGACTTGCCACAACAAACTCCTTATCCACATGACCTCTATAACAACCGCATCCAAGCCTCGTCCTCGCCCAACACTTCCCTCACCATCTTTAGACACATTACCAACCATGGCTGAAGTATCACAAGAACAAGCTTGACACGAGGGTTGAGAACGATCCCGGAAATATGTTGGATTTAAGCATATCCTTTATTCGAGGATGGTAAGGAACCTGCAAGAATCTCATCATGAATGGGATGGATCTTAGACTCAACCTAGACTAAAACTTGGCATCCAAGAACTCCACTTGTTGCCTCTTAATCATCTCAACACCGAAAGTAATTGGTTGGTAGATATTGAGTTCCTCCCACATACCCCTAAAGTGCTATAATACTCACTCATGGACCTATCTTCTTGGTTGTGTTTGAAAAACTTCTCATACAATTCAAAAACACAGTTTGATTTTTATCTTTTAAGAAGCTTTCACGAAGATTATCCCATACCACTTTGGCTGTTCTATGAAACATTATGTTCGCTCCAACTTTTGACTCCATGCTATTCTACAAACTATACAAGAAATACTTCATTCTCTTTCATCCACGCTTTAGGATCCTTGGATTCTGGAGATAAAGGATAATGTAGAAGATACCTGGACATCCCTTTAGCATTAACATACATTTGCACTGGCTGAGACAACTAGTTGGAGGATCTGACCAGTTTGATGGCCGTGAATTGCAAGTTAACAGTATCAGCAGAAACTTTCCCTAGAGAGACCAGGAGAACCACCACCAATACACCACAATCAGCACACACAAATTCTAGGAATGAACAACACTAGAGCAATGCGGAATCAGGAAGCACAGATTAGTACAAACAGCACTAAAGAACTTAAAGAGGCAGCTACAACCATAAACTGAATTACAGAAACCTGGAGAACTCAAAAAGATAAATAGTTTCTCAATAATCCTGCCATGGTTGGTTTGACCACACAGAACATAGCAGATCTCAAACCGAAAAAAAAAAAGCTCTACTTCAAGAGTCAACAAGGAAGAGAAAAGAAGAAAGGAAGAAAGTGGCTGTAACTAAGATTAATCTGGTTTAAAAGAAGTTTAGTGCTCTGAGCAAATCTGGAAAAAGTGAATTTAAAATGAAGAAATACGGCATTTGGAATAGAAAGGAGAAGAGAAAAGATGGAGAGACTAGAGCCAGAAGACTCTGTAGGAAGTCTGCAGGAGCTTACGTACAGCTCCAGGTCTGCCTTCATTATATATTAATTAAGGGGGCATGAAGGACAAAGATACCCCCATTCATACCACCTAAATACTAGAAAATAACATATTCTCTACCAACACTATAGCTTTTGTTGTGTAATTTTCTATCATCATGGGGTTAGGTTGTAATTATGTGCTTTAGTTACTTGTAGGGTATAAATACTTCGGTAGCTATATGTCTGGGACAATTATCATTTTTGATTTCAGACTGGTTTTCCCTCTCTATTTTTGCAACTGTCTCCCTCCCTCTTCTTCTTCCTCCCTCCTTTTTTCCCCTTCTCTTTCTCCTTCCCTCCATCAGTTCGCTCTCTGTCTGTTGCTATTACTGGCCTACATCAGTTTGGTATCAAAACAGATCACAATCATCCACGCCACTGCCATCTCTCCATCAAAGAGTCATCCAAACCCAAACCACAATCGAAGTATCTCTATTGCTGCCATTATTGTTTTATATGAGCGAAATCTTACAATTACGAAGGCATACAAAGCACTCGCTAATGCATCATGTCATTGCTCATCATCATGCAACTCCAGTATAAATTACATTCACTGCCCCTTACTTTCAAACACCACATTGCTCAAAACATTTTTGTGAGACTTCCACCACCATCAGAGATAGAGACCCCCTTAATTAAGCCCTTCCCCGAAGTTCTATTGTTGTTCACAACCGGAGAGCTCCAACCCAAAATATTCCCGGACACCTTTAAGACTCCAACTTCCTGATCTTTTCTGTTCACACCATCACCACCACAACTCGAATCACCACCCTCAATCTACCACCATTGACAAGACCATTGCTGGACAGCTGCTACCAGTGCCCATGCACCAATGGCACATGTAAAAAAAAACTTCAAGAAACCAATTCTAGCCATGAAAATTCTGATTTTCATCATGAGACTTGAAACTAGCCTGAAGAAAACTGCTATTCTTCGATATATTTTCAGAGTTAAATTCAGTCCACCAATAATACTACATTCTGATCTTATTGCTGCACTTTGTGGGCTTTTTCAAGGACATAAGCAATTGGGAGTCAAGTTTGAGAAAATTACATGACTAGGCTGACCCTGGTAGCAAGTTGTGCTTAAAAGACTGGTGAGGAAACAAAATCCTCCCATTCATCTTGATTAATGTTTTAATGATAAGGAAATTTAGAAGTTTGCATAATTCCAAGTTTCTTGTTTCCATCTAAAATAAAATGTCATTTTCCATATGAATTCTTTGGTTAATTAGTTTCTTGAATCCTTGTTTATATCTTATGTCACATGGTTTTAAAAACCAGACCGGTGACAAACCTGGTGAAGCTACTAGGTCAGTCGGACCAGTGGATCAACATGGTGGTTGAACTGGTAATATGTGTGTGCACGTATTACAAATAGAATTTAATGATGATGATGATGATGTTAATTATTATTACTATTATTATTAGAATAAAGAGTAAGTTTAAGAGATTATTTGATCCAATTGAAATTATTTTAAATTTTTGTAGAACGTCTCATGTATTTGAATTTTTATGAACTTGGATAAAACTTAATACAAATTTTGTTTTTCATCTTTACCTAAATTCAGAAAAATCCAAATCTAAGGTTATACATTAAGGATTACTTGGTTAATTTTAAAAGGAATTCTTCTCTTAAAATAATATGTATGTATGTATTTATCATTTTATATGTATAATATATATGTAAAATATATACACACGTTCAAACTTTATATGTATGCCTTGAGACATGCAAATCATGTTTTATATGTATACAGATACAGATAATGCACACATATGTTCAGCAATATATGTATATGCAATATATAAATAAACTTGTTTAACTATACCATAGAACCAATGTTGGCCTGGTGGTGAACTCCTTTCAGTTTGCCCTTGAGGTCAAGGGTCCAATTCAAGCTGGGATAATCTTTCCTACTCCCACTGGGTCTGGCTGGTTCAGACAGAGTTGCCTGGCCAGACCAGTTTGAGGCTGATTTCAGAAATTTCCGGTTCTCTAGCATATTCGGACCAGTGGAGTGGCTGGTTCGGTCCTACCGGGTTGGGTCCGGTCCGGGTATCAAAACCATGCTATATCCAGTCACTTGTTATCATACTATGTAGGACCATATTGCGCCTTCCAAAACACTGGTTTATACCCATAGTTTGCTATCATACTATGTAGGACCATGTCAACCATGCCAATTATGTTCAATAGCCCAATTCTGGGCATTGTAGTAATTTTAGGATTCATGTCACAGTATAATCTTCCTCAACATCATTGCACCATATTGCATTATCTCATGGCCACTAAAAAAATCAATGAAACCACCCCACCAAACCCACACCAATTGATACAGTACATTTATTTGTCCAATTAGACACTATCTACAGACTGGGAAACATCTGAATGAAAAAATTTACATAAGTCCTAAGAGTTGTTGGGTAAACACCTCACAGAAGGCCTAAATGAGTCCTTTAGACAACTTAATGGGCCCCCATATTATGTAGGGCCAGGCCAGGGCATTCTTCTTATTAAAGGAGTTCTTGTGGCTCCCAACAAGATGAGTCAAAGCCCAAGACCATCTAGAAAACCAATGCAGTCCCTCCAGCCTCAAGTTAAGTCAGACTCTAGGTTCAAGGGGGCCAGTTTTGATGGAATGGACAATGCAAAGTACCAGCCTAACACTAGGCATCTCTTGCAGACACTTAGGCATGACTAAGAGGACTTGGGAAAGTACATATGATAGCAAATTAGATCCAACTACCTTCTTAGATTGGGTAGAATAGACGGGGGACTACTTTGAGTGGTACCACATGAGAGGTGAGGCAAATGTCCCATTTCCAAAATGAAATTTGTAGTACCGCCTAGGAAATTTGCTCGAGAAACCCTCTAGTTAGATGAACCTCTTATTACAGTACTGCCAAATGGAAAGTGATAAGACAAAGGCTAAAAGGGAAATACACCTACTTCCAAAAAGTATTGTTTTGTAAGCTCTTAAATATAGACAAATCATTGGTTCACTACTGTAGCCAGTTTTATGGGACAATTAGAGGAGCTTTAGCTTAGGAGGGGTATTGTCGACGACAAATAACACGAAACTAGGTTTATTAATTGTTTTGAGGAGGATATTAAGAGAGAGGTTGGGTTGTATTCAATCTCAAGAGCCAACCTCCAGCACCTCCATCCTACAAGAGAGTATTGCCATTCAGAAGTACCTCAAGAATCCTCACTGGACATCAACTCAAGTGAGCTAGTCTCTCAGTCCACATCTTTTCCTCAATATAGGTTTATCATTCCATAGTCTAGAGTAGGGCCCAAACTACCCTTAGAGAAAGAACAACTAGGCAAGCAGAGGCCCATCGTGTCACTCATTCTAGTGCGTATAGAATTCCTCTAAGCCAGCAGCTCATACGTGCAATGCCATTGCTACCATGCTAGAGGTCAAATAGTTGCTCATTGTCCCCAAAAAGCCTCATATTTGGAGCACGTTGCTAAATGGCTGACGACATATTCTAATGTGAACATCAGGTAGTAAATAGTGTTGGGTACTTGGGACATAAGGGTGAGTTAATAAACAGTTTTGAGGAGGATGGTATCTATGTTAGTATGATGAGGTATGCCTACTATGTACGTAAGAAGTGGAAGCATAACGCTATTTTCACAGTATCATCATATGCGGGTTAGGAAATGTTGGTTGTTGATGAGGTTAGTAGCATGGATGTAGTCTCAAAGTCACTCTTGGTAAATTGAACCTTGAGGTATAGCTTGATCCCCATCATTTTAGAGTGAACTGGCTAAACAAGATAAATCTCATGTCGCTGAGAGGTGCCTTGTTTTAGCAACTCGTCACAGCTCGGCACTCTCAACACATGCGAGACAATCAATGAAGCCACCAATCTAGCCCAATCAGTGGAGAGACGTTGAGGGATACTGGAGCTCTCACGTCAATAAATTCAAACCGCAATGATGATCCAGCAACACCTAAAAATCAAGATAATTCACATCAACATGACAATAAATTTAAACTCTCGCCAAAGAAGGAAGATTCAAACCAGTATGAAGATTGCTCCAATAGCAATAAATTTAAACCAAAGAAAGAATATTCCAATCAGCACACAGATCTGTCAGTCCTAGTACCCGAAGGAAACCGTCGACAGTTTCATCAAACCGTCGATGGTTTTGACTCGGCCGAGGACCTTCCCGTCAACGGTTTAAGGAAAAAATGAAAGAATAGAGGTTTTGTTCTGAAGAAAATAATATTTCTTATTTCAACGAATGGCAACGTGAGCACAAGGCAATACAAGAAGTAGAACATAAAAAGAGTTACATGATACACTTGTAAATCAAAGAGATATTATGAATTTCATAAAATCTGCTATGTTAGCATATACTTCGCAGATTTTGCAATTGATATTGGATCTTCAATAAATATTCAAATAAGAGCATCCTCGGCTAATTCAGCAATGGTTAAAATTATTGATGGTTTGCTACTGAATTACATTATGTTTGAAACCATTGATGTAACCGTCGACGGAACTATTGTCAGTTTGCTTCGGAATTACATTTTGTCTGAAACCGTCGGTGTAACCGTCGACGGGAAGATCCGTGGCTGAGTCAAAACCATCAACGGTTTCCTTCGGGTATCAGGATTGACGAATCTGCATGCTGATTGGAATATTCTTTCTTTGGTTTGATTTTATTGCCATTGGAGCGATCTTCATACTGATTTAAATCTTCCTTCTTTGGTGAGAGTTTAAATTTAATGTCATGTTGATGTGAATTATCATGATTTGTAGGTGTTGCTGGATCATCATTGCGGTTTGAATTTATTGACGTGAGAGCTCCAATATCCCTCAACGTCTCTCCACTGATTTGGGCTAGATTGGTGGCTTCATTGATTGTCTCGAATGTGTTGAGAGTGCCGTTGAGAGTGCCGAGCTGTGACAAGTTGTTTCTAGTTGATTTACACTTCAATCGTTTGGGACTTTAATGAACCATATCTTAATGGCTTAAAAAAAATAAAAATAAAAATAAAAATTGAAGCAAATGCAAACAAGAAACAAGTCAGGGATCAGTTGCAAAAAAAAGAAAAAGAGGGGAAATAAAAAAATGAATAAAAGGAAGGGAACAATTGTGTATTGAAAAGGGCTACCTATTACCAGGGTCCTAACTAAACAAAAAGTGGGTACCTTTTAAAGTGTAGTAGCGATACCGACTACCGGGGTCCTAACTAATCAAGAAAGTGGGTGTCTTCTAAAGTGTAATAGTGTGAAAGCCGCTAGTACAATGGTTTTGAATTAGAGTAAGACCATGCGGTTGTCTCAGATTAATTGGTGTGTTTGAAACCATTAATGTTTGCTGGTAGTCAATTTTGGAGTTCTAGCCTTATTCTCATGCACGTGAACTTTGTTACAGTCCATTACCTTGGTTGTTTTACTAAATGGTGTACAAATCTCTCAGCTGATACGTAACTTGGATTAATCTGTCCTGTGTTCCTAAACTCATTAAGCATATTTTATGGCATGTGATTTTCATAAGTATTCGGATTATGGTTGCTTTTCCCTTGGTTTGATTGCATTCACGTTATTTGCTAGAGACTAGCAAAACGTTAGTTAGGGAGTGTGATTGCGCGCCAAAGTTGCGTAGTTAAGTATTTAAATGGATAGACTAAGTGTCACTATTTTAATTAAATACTTAATTATGTATATTATTTTAATCATTGAGCTCATTTGATAATTTCAAGATAATCATCCTAATTTTACCGCAAATTAACGAAGATCTATGTTTAATTATTGTTGCAGGATAAATGAAGTTGGGAGTGGACCGTGCATGCATGCAAAATGCACTTCGTGAGCCGTGTGCATGCGTGAATGAGCCGGGTGTCGTGTATTTAAATTTACATGCAAAAAGCCATGCAAGGCTGGCCGTGTGTTCGCTGGGAACCGGCTGGAGGACTTTTGGGAAAATGAAGAAAAAATTTGAAGCTTTAACAAAAGGAGGGCAGCGGGCTTGGAGCAAAGAACAATAGGCAGCTGGGTTCATGAGAGTGGGCTGGGCTTGACGTGAGGGCCATGGCCATGCAAGGTGCATGAGTAGCTGGGCTTAAATCGTGAGGCCCCTTGTTGTGTGTGTGAGTCTCAACAAAAGTGGGCAGGCCTTTGTGTGTGCTAGAATGAAAACAAAGGAAACAAAAAAAAAAAAAAAAAGGGAGGCCGGGTCTTGATGTGACCCAGCCATGCAAGGAAAGTGAGTAGGCAGCAAAGGAGGCTTGCGCTGGCACATGAAGGGGAGAGGGTGTGTGCTCTGGGGTGTGCGCGCTGGGGGCAATTTGGGGGTTGCCTTGTGGAGCATTAAAGAAAAAAGTAAAAGGAAAATGTGAGGGCATGAAGGGAAAAATGAAAAGCTAGGATTAGAAAGTGAGGAAGGGTGAGTTATCGTGTGGGAGGTCTTCTGGCTGGTTCCTTGGAGTCCTCTGCGCCGCAGCAAAGGGGGAAAGACAGCAGTAGCTGCTGTGCTGAAGCTCCTCACGGCCATTCCTTCTCTTCTCCTCTCTTCTCTCTCTCCCTCTCTCATTCTCTCTCTTGTCTTTATTGTTATTTACTTGTATTATGTTATGTTAAAGTCATTTTAAATTCCTTGTTGCAACTTGCTGTATTATTTTAGTTTAATGTCATTTTAAAATACTTTGTTGGAACTTTCTGTTTATTAATTTAATTTATTTCATCTTGATTATCTTGTTGGGTTATATCTATTTTTAATTTCAGTTTATTTGAAACTCTTAATTATTATTGTGTTTTGGTATGTTGTTTTCCATTTAAGTAGTTAAAATATTGAGTTTATTTTTGTTCGAATTTATTGTTGGGTTGATTTTAATTTCTGTTCACATTATTGATTGGGTTATTGTCTTCATGTGAGGTTGATGTTGGGATATGAGTTTTGTTTAAGTTAATTAGTGTGCGAAGTGTTAGTTGAGTTAATTTCATTGTTGAGATTAGTACGCCTTCACTTAAGGTTAATGTTGGAGTTGAAATTTTTTTTTAGGTTTAAGATAATTAGAGTGTTTGTTTATTTCATTGTAGTTCTTCACTTTAACGTTACTTTAATGTTTGTTTAAGTTTAGTAATTTTGCTTGAGTTATTTTTAGTGAGAGTTTAGTTGTTTTCATTTAAAGTTAGTGTTGAAACTGAATGATTGGTCTGTTATTAGTGTGTTAATTAGTGTGTTGAAATTAAATATGTGTTTAAGTTAATTGAGGTTTTTGCTTTGATTTGTTATTTGAATGTTTATTTAGTGAGTTTTCGGTTGATTTTGTGCGTGTTAGGTTCATAGTTTAGATTTCACTTGTTTCAATTCCGTCATAAATATTTCAAAACTCCAAAGAAACCGAATCTAAACCATGTTCAATGAAATTGTTTTCTTATTTTCTTTTTTTCCTGTTTTGTGCTAGTTTAAAACTAATCTGCATTCCCTAAGGAGATGATCTGGCCTGTTTAGACTAATTATTACACAACGTAACTCCTATACTTGGGATAGCCTTTGCACTGCTCATTTTTAGAAGTGAGTCATCTCCTCTCCCTGCTATAAAAGTAGGTTGGGTGGTAAAGGAAACTGATATATAGACATACACAAGTGTAATTCGCAGTGTAAATAGCAAGTGAGTTGTTTTGTTACTCCTCCTCCATTGTATTTCCTATTAATATAGTGAGACTCCCCCTCTCCCGTGGACATCGTCCAAGTTTGGCTGAACCACATAACTCATGTGTTCCTTGTGATTTCTTGCTTGTGTTTGTGTTCTGGACCATCCCCAATCCCCAACAACTGCTATCAAAACATTTGGAGAGGGTGAGAAGTGTTCAAAGTGGTTTTCTGCGCAAAACCCGAACACCGCCAGTGAAGGTCCAAATTTTCAAAGGGCTCCGATTGAAAATTTGAGCATACCATTAGGTCGGCGACGACGAGACGAAACTAGGACAGCAAACCACGTTGCAAAACTCATCCGGAGAAGTCCTCACACGCCCAGCATAGGCGTGAACGCCGTCTTCATGCGCCGCCCTTAATTTTCTTCTCATCTACTAGCTCCTCGTCGCTTCCTTGCAAAGATCATACACTGCTGGTCGTGTTGATTGTGTCAAAACTCTCAATCGCAAGAGTGATTGCCGTGTGGTGAGGTCTTGACGAGGATCTCCATTTCTCCGCATGGAGCATGAGGTGAAGAAGACATAAATTAAGTTTTTCCACACCAATTACACTAAACAACAAAAGGGCACATCACTCCATTATTAAACAAAAGAAAGGAGGGGATCCACACCTTGATTTTCCTATAAAAATAATTGCATTGAAGCAAGCGGATGCAGAAGAGTGTAGTTGGAGTCTGACACGCCACATCACTTAACACGTGGTGAGATCTAATTTGTCCATGTCACCAGTGGGGCCCATCTACCACATCATCAATGGGGCCCACATTTATTGGGTCAAACCCATTCCTAGGTATTTTGGCCGTTCCGAACGCACTGGTGTGACCAATTTTTCTAAAATCAGCCTCCAAATTGCTATTTTATAATGGATAATAATTTATCCAAGTTTGGCATGGAGAAATTTGACAGCCGAAACAATTTCAGTTTATGGCAGAACACAATCAAGGATATCTTGATTCAACGTGACTTGATCAACCCGCTAATCGGGAAGAAGCCAGATAATATCGAAAATGATATTTGGGCAGAAATGAAAATGAAAATGGTTGGTACCATTCGTTTATGTCTGTCCAATGAAGTTAAATATTCTGCGTTAGATGAATCATCACCTGTTGAGCTGTGGAAGAAACTAGAACAGAGTTACATGTCAAAATCTCTGACAAACAAGCTATTTCTGAAGAAAAAACTCTATCAGCTAAGAATGGAGGACGGGGTAAATATTTTTAACCACATAAATGACAACAACTAGATCATGACCTAGTTAATGAGTCTTGGTGTAAAAGTTGACGAAGAAGATAAAACGCTTCTTCTACTAGCATCTCTACCACCTTTTTATGATAGTCTTGTCACGGCATTGCTTGTTGGGAAGGAAACCTTTAAATTAAAAGAAGTGATGGCTTCACTACAGGATATTGACACCCTGAGAAAGCCAATCGTTAACTTCCAATGGCGCGCCTTGGTCACACAAGGTGAGAAATAGACCAAGGGTAGAAATCAAAATAGAAATTTTCCTCACAACCGTGGAAGTTCGAGAAGCAGACGGTCAAAATCAAGAGCTCCAGGAAATTCCAACAACACTTAGAGCAAAAAGCAGATCGAGTATTGGAATTGTGGCAAGACTGGTCACTACAAAAATCAATGTCGATCCTAGAAGAAGGAGCCAGAAAATAAGACCGAAGCAAATGTCGCCTCTTCTTCAGGAGAAGGAGATGCACTACTATGCTCTTTAGAAAGAAAGGGAGAGTCTTGGGTATTAGACTCTGGAGCCTCATTTTATGTGATAGACAATAAAGAAATGCTTGACAGGTATATATCCAGAAACCTTGGCAATGTTTATCTTAGTGATGACAAACCTTGTGAAATTGCAGGAAAAAGGAGTAGCAAAAATAAATTTGATGGGTACCACTTGGAGTTTGACTGATCTCAGATATATCTCTGATCTCAAGAAAAATTTAATATCTATTGGACAACTTGCAAGTAAAGGTTACACTACAACCTTCTATGGCGATAGTTGGAAAATTTCCAAAGGCGCAATGACATACTTGCGCGGTAAGTGTTGGCTTTTTGAGTTCGATCTCTATTTTGATGTTGACAAAAACTTGTCTTATGTGTGTACTTAGTGCTTGAACGGGTCATAATTCAGGACACACATAAGAGACAGGAAGTGGATGCCAAGCCAGAAATTAAAGCGCATAAAACTTGGCGTATTCCATGGAGTCTTCAGAACAAAAGAAGAAGACATATTTGATTTGTATTTGTAATGCATTTAAGTTTTATTATTTGGTCTGTAATAATGCATGCATCTGCATGATATGACTCGAATGCTCAGATGACCGTAGACTGACCTTAGGGCACCTAGAGTTTAAACCAAAAACCATTTTCATAAAAACTAAAATCAAACAAAGGTTTTGGAACAGCCTTAGGTGACTTCAGTCAACCGATGTTGATTTTTGGGCTTAATTTAAAAGACCGGTCGGCTGAATCCTTGGCAGTATAAATGCCTCGGTCGACCGAACAGATCAGAAATCAACATGTTGACTTCGCTCAATCGACCGTTCTGTTTTGAATGTATTTTCCTCGGTCGACCAAACCAACACGTGTCTGACCCCCAACTATTCGGCCGACCAAATGTGTAGTTCATTTTGGCCACAATCGACCGAACCTAGTTGAGTAGCCGACCGAACTTGTTTTGGTCGACTAAACCCGCGAAGGGGTTCAGAATCGCCCTGATATGGTCGATCGAACTTGCAGCTCAAATTATCCACAGTCAACCGAACCTATTAATATGGTCAACCGAACCTTGAATATGGTCGACCGAATCTCCCAGGTTGGAAATTTTTTAAAGGGCTAAAACGTCATTAACTTTTAATTAAATTTTTCCAAAATACCGAGTGTGTCCCCAACTGTCATAATTTTCAAAAATCTATAAATAACCCCTCATAACTCTAGATTAGCAACTTTGATTAACTCCCAAATCCTCTCAAATTATTTTGTTAATCAAAGTTCCCCCAAACTAATTTTTCATTATAAAAATCTTTCATTAGGGCAAATTCTTCATACTTTCTCAAACTCTCTTTCATAATTTTATTTCAAAATCATTTTTGAGAAGAGTATTTTATTTAGGGCATTTTACTTGCATATACTCTCACTTGTTATTTATTTCCCGAAAATTATTTTTGAGAGTATTGCTTGGGTTTTCTTCCGGTTATTTCTTTGATAAATATTTTTGGGGAGAAAATTATTTACAGCACAAATATTTTCTTGAGTTTAAATTCCTAAATTCTCCAAATAATTTTTATTTGTAAAAATATTTATATGAGCACAATAATACTCATTTTTCATATATATTTTATTTGTGCAAAATTATTTGATAGCACTCTTACTCTACTGAGCATAATGCATATCATGAGAGAGTGCATATATTTGAGCTTTAATATGTACATCTCTGCTGGTATTTCAGAAGCATGTTTTATGTACAAAAATATTTTAATGTATCGGTTGGGCTCATCCCATTAATAGAACTGGGGAGTCTCAACCCCGTAAGTAAGACCGGTTCGATTCAGCCCGAAAATTGAACTAGGAAGTCTCAACCCCGTAAGTGAGACAAGTTAGGCTCAGCCTTATAATTGAGCTGGGGTTTGCCTCGCCCCGTAAGGAAAGCTTGTAACGGCCTCTGCTTCGCCCATTTAAGTGAGCAGTTTTACTAGAATCCTTGGGGGCTATGCCCAAGGCGGGGACATAGGCTGGTTTGGCCAAATCTCGATAACAAATATCATGTGTGTCTCTCTCTCCCTATCTCATTTAAATTACTGCACTTTAGTTCCCATATATGTATGCTTACTTATTTCATGTTATAATTATTCGCATAAACACATTTAATTTAAATGAGATATGCTGCACAAGTGTATGTCTGCACTGATAGCCTAATCATTTTACATACATGCTTTTAATATTGAATAGGATATGAACTGTGGTGAATCGGCAAATATTTAAATTAGCCAAAATGTTTTTAAAACCCAATTCACACTCCCTCTTGGGATCACACCATTTCCAACAGAAAGAAAACTAGTACTCTTTATATGACCACAGATGCTTGCATGTCAATTTTAGTTGCTGTAAAGAATGAAGATTCAAACCTATGGCACCAGAGACTTGGTCACATTAGTGAAAATGGTTTGAAAATCATAAACTCAAAAGGAAAGATAATAGGTCTCCAGTTAGCTAATATCGACCAATGCAAGAGCTACATCCTTGGCAAACAAAAAAATTCAGCTTTCGGACGTGCACTGGAACCCCAAAGAAAGAAAAATTGGAGTTGGTGCACACCGAAGTTTGGGGACCGAGCCCAATTTCATCCCTTGGCGAGAAATCCTATTTTGCCACCTTCATTGAGACCATTCCAAGAAAGTATAGATTTATTTCTTAAGACATAAATCCGAAGTGTGATATTTTCAAGAAATGGAAGGCCATGGTGGAAAATGAAATAGACTAGAAAATTAAAAAGTTGAGATCAGACAATGGTGGTGAATATGAAGACAAAGAATTCAAAAATTTTTGCTACGAGAATGGGATCATACTTGAAAGAACTGTGTTAGGTACACCCCAGCACAACAGCATAGCAGAACAAATGGATATTTACTTGACTTGCATGACCTAATGGAGGACTTGACACCTTAGCAAGGCAGTGAAGCACCTTTAAGCCCCTTTCCTTGTCATCTAAAATTCACAAAAAGGATAGCAATTTGTCAAATTCCATCAATTTCTCGGTCACAAGACATAAAATTGTCTATTCTGGTTGGGAAGTTTGTGATATCTCCCTACAGTGATTTTCAAAGATATTAGATTGAGTGGATGAATACCGCCACTTCCAATCCTATATGAACTACTAAATATGTTGTTCGAGATAGTGCTTCTGAGCTGTTAGAATCATACCTACATCTACACTCTCAGGTGCCAAGTTCCTTCCAGCCGGGGACGTACAACAGAGTACTTCTTTCATCATTTAAGCCACCAATTCTGCATACTTATTGTCAGCACAAATGTAGGACAACATGCATGAATTAGACCTTTTATTTATGTTGTGCAATTTTCTATCACTTGTGGTCAATTTGTAACAAGTGTTAATGAATTTTAGGGTATAATTGTATAAATACTTTGGGTTGTAGGTTTCCCTCTCTCTTGGAAGCCTCTCTCTTCGCTACTTCTTCCTCCTCCCTTCTTCTTCCTACTTCAATTCTTCTTCCCTTCTACTCTCCTCTTTCTCTCCCTTAATTCTCTCTTCGTGTCTATTGCTGCTACTATCCTATGTTAGTCGGCTACTCTTGGCCACTTTTAACCCTAATCCTTCTTAATGTTTTCTGTTTCTCCTTATTCCTGTTTACCTCTCTTTATACATCTCATGTATTTAACATCTCTATCCTTCTTAATTGCTCTTTGCCCCCTTTGCCCGTTAGGGTTCATTCTAATTTTGTAATCAGTATAGTGATATTAATATCTGTTAATGTCTCAACTAGAACTCCTCCCAGTTAAGTAGAATTATAGAATCTTCTAATTCTCCTAATGATATCAGGACTTCCATTATCCATTAGTGACACCCCATGGTATATCATGACAATACAAATTAGATAGAATTGTAAGAGATTCTATTCTGCTCCAGCTAACATAAGATAGATCCCCTCGTTGACTCATGTCCCTAAATTAAACAAATAGCTTAGGCATTGCTATCATTCATGTGCCACACTATAATGAATATGACTCTTTAAATGGGACTGGAAACTCTTTTCTAATCCTTATTTCACCTTGGCCCAGAATTTTTCGAGTCATCCACAAAGTGACATGGGCCATTCCTTCGCTTTACTGATAGTCAGAGACCCCATGTTGCGCTATCAACTGCCTCTATACTTGAACCACTAAACTCAAACTAAACGTGTTAAGTTTCTTGGTGAGAATATAAACACATTACATGGTCAAAGTTTAGATGCTTAAATACAAGTTAACTATGAAGCCTCATGTCTATGGACAGCTCACACAATTGTAACAAATAATATCTAATTGATAGGGAATAAAAATCCAGTTAGATATTTTTAACATGGCGAAGCCCAATCTTGTCCTCTGTGAAGTGTTCCTATGTTTGTCTTAGTGTCTCTACAAGATTAACTTAAGACTAGTCAGTCCAATAAGGCAGATATAACATAGGCTCTGGATTTTGTGAATGCCCAATTCGCAATCCTATGACCAGGAGAGTTCAAGAATTAAATACTGATAAATATAGGTCTAATGTTCATAACCTCCTAAGAACTCACCTTCTCAACTTAGATTCTATGGACTTATTCATGTGATAGAGACAATATTTATGTGACATAAATAATGAACTTGCCTTTATTAAATATAATATAAAAAAATACAAAAAAAAAAAAAAAAGTCCCAGCCAATTGATTGGATTTTAAGGCATCCATTAAGATTTAGGTGAGTAAGCATTATTTAAAGTCAAATGACTTTTTAACTCAGTGATGGAACTATTTTACAGCGTTTTGGACAATGCATGTTTAATTCAAAATGGACAGATTTATAGCTCTTAGATTAGTTCTAAATGAAGGGCTAAGATGTATTCATTGCGAGGGCAACCTGGAAATTTATACAATTATTGCTCCAAGTTGTATCCAGCAACTTTTTGGATGATACATTGTTAATTTACAACCCGGTATAGCTGCTTCTTTCCCTTTCTTCTAAGGATTAAGGCATGGATTTCCTTGCTTTCAACCTTCTTGTTTTATTATTTCACTTCCATCTCAACATGATTTGCATCATTAACCCATTAAAGAACAACATGAACCATGCAATGAGCAGTTAGTCAAACCAGTACAATGAATCTGTGTTTCTGACAGTGATCACATAGGCACCTAGGCAACTAGATATTCTAACTTGACAAAGTTAAAGGCCCAGCTGACCAGGGGACAGGCAAGGTACTCACCTAGAAGCCTTAGCACTAGTCTTTACAATCAAAGCCACCTAGTTGTGATTTTTTCATAACTAAGCGATTTTCCATAATCTATTGTGAAACAAAATTTTCATCCCACAATTCAAAGAATCTATGAGTTAATACATGCAATTACCAGAGAGTTGCAAAAACTGCAGTACATTATTTGACTCTACAACTTGGTTAAGGGTTTGACATGCAGAGTAGGTAGAACTCTCTTCAGCTTCTTACTCCTGTCCAGAATGAAAATGAGAGTTTGGATTTCTTGTTTTCTTTTTGGATCAAAAAATAGCAGAAATATAGCATCAGAAGATTCAAAGTTCCATTAAGCCCTCTGATTTTTGCAGAGTAAGACATGCAAGAAAAGTGAACTAAGACCCACATTGAATGCATCCTGCAGGAAATAATTCAAGGCCAAAACAATAATTTAACCATCATGAAATTCATCCATCAATAATCTCAGCTTACAAGAGTCATATGCCATCATTCATGTACTTTCCGTTACATCTCAATTCTCAAGGCAGGTACACTATGCAAATATTAAAAATTATAACCAGAAGTTAAAGAAAACAACCAAGTTACAGTAAAATTGGATATCTGCATAATAATTAAAGTTTCTCCCCCTAAGAAAAGAAGTAAACAATAGTCAATGGCAGAAAAAAGAAAGATCCCTCCCCTGTTTGAGGCCCACACTGCAGCCACAACTGAAGTTCGATATCAAGTATGATTGCTCCAGAAGGTGAATTTCACTCCCCTGACCATCTAACCAATTTATAAAGATAATGGATGTGTAGACTGCTATCTACAATCTGCCAGGGACCTCTACTCCTAGTAATAACTACTCATTCATATGACTAGAAGTAGTGGAATTACTTCAAGGGGGTGTCACCAGCCTTCTGGTTTCATTTATAGCTTAGTGGGAACTCAAGTTGCATGCTTGAATGATCATATCCTGATGGTGAAAGAGATCCATACACCAAGAAAAAAGAAAAAACAAATAAAAGATTCATAATTTTAGTTGCTGTGCAAGATTACAAGAATCTTCAATTAACACGACTCATTACTATAGAAGAATTCTGACATGGCGAACACTTTTGAGTACTCAACAGTGGCTGTTATCAATTCAGTAAAGGTACAGTTGCTTGTTAACAAGAAATAATCCAATTGAAGAATACATGACACATATGGGATGTACCTTCACAGACATCATAAGCACCATAACAGCTGCTTGGAAAGAGGGATTGTCCTTGCATTTGTATACCTACATGACAAGTAAAAATAATTTAATAATCTTATTGAAGACAACAAATTCATTTACTGCTTTCAAAATCAATTTGAATCACAGTAATTGGTCTCCAAACAACAGAGAAATATGCATTTGGAAGGAATAAAGGTACATTGTGCAAGTACATAAGATAATGTGGAATGAATGATAGCTGGACCCTTATTTTATTTGATGACACAAACAATATTATAACTCAAAATAAATGGTAGGCAGACCCTTAACTTTACTGTAAGGCACAAATATCAACACAGAGTTGCATGCACACGTGTAAGGTTTATGCAAAACACACAAAGGATAGTGAAGAAAAAAAGCAATCAGTTGCCCCCACTTTGTTCCTAATATGGTACATGTAAATCCAGATTCAGGATCACCATATAACTTTGCCCTTTATTTTATTGTACGAAATTGGATTTGCTTGTTAGATCATACCCATTATAGATTCCACCTGAGTTGAGGATCCTCCATATGGGATCTCCTATATTGAATTGGAAGAGGACGATCCCTATATTAGGATAATCCTTATACCACAAGTAGTTCCAAATTTGTTTAGGAAACCTAGTTTATTGGGATGGGATTCCCATGCTTATAAATAAGAGGGTTAAGATAAGGGATAGGAAATTGAGCTCTAAAATCCTTCTCCACCTTTTCTATCTTCCCCATACATTCTCACCTTCCTTGCTTATTCTCTCTCGTCTTCCTCTTTCTTGAAGAGCTCGAGGCTAGAAGTTTAGAAACATGAAAGAGAATTTTAGTCGCCATCTTAGCACCATTGGAGTCCATTAGGATCAAGCAAATAAGCTGTGACAAAGCTTGAAGGTATAAGGAGATCGATCAAACAAAAACTTCACATTTGCATGTTTTTGGATTCTCGCTTTGACAACGCCTTAAAGGTAACTTTTGCTTGCTTTCTCACATTGATATCAGAGATAGGACTGTTTTCAACCTCGACAGGATGCCCCTTGTCATATTTGACAGTGTTTGAAGCCCTAAAATCCATACTTACAAATTATCTCCACTTTTGGGTTTGTTTTAACATGTTTAAATTACAAGGATAAAGTGGTCCAACATTTATTTCCGGATTGTTGCACATGGACTTATACAATAAACCCCTAAGGAGGCTTTGGTTCGCAGCATCTTTCAAGATTCCCATGAATGTGATGCCCATGGCATCACATTCCCACATTTGGTTGAGTATGGGAATCTAACATGGCAGGAATGTTCATATTCCAGAGAATTAAACGATTCCCATGAAAGTTGAAACATGGGCATCCTATTCGTCCCCCCCCCCCCCCCCCCCCCCCCCCCCCCCCCCCCGCCTCTCCCCCCTAATAGGTAAGTTTCGTAGGCACTTTTTGGACCAAATTGCCCTCACTATTTTGACTTTTGGACAACAATGCCCCTATAATATAGTATAATCACACTCTGTTATTATATTTAAAATAACTTATCAATAAAATAAAAGTAAAAATTTTAAATTAGCATAAATATTAATTTTTAATTAGAAAAAACGTATAATGTTAATTAAAGATATAAATATTTTTAAAATGTCTATTAAAAGTGTAAATATTTATGTTAATTAGCATTTTAATTTACTATAAAAAGTTTAATTTATTAAATAAAAGTAAAATTATTATTGTATTAAAAAAATTTAATATAGTAGTTAATATTTAGACACTATATTGCCCTCAATTATTTTGGTTAATCAATTATTAAGTGTTAAATGTTTTTTAATTTAAGAATGTTGAAAATTTCACAATATAGATTTAATTGGTACGTACTTTTAGTAGGTTTTTGGGTTGAAAAATACAATTGTTCTTCATATATTAGTTACATATGTCAAGGGTATAATGGTAATCATCTTAAAATACCTGCTAGAATTCCCATGTTGAACCAAACATTGACACGGGAATCTTACATACATTCCTATGAATCTCAGAGCACAAACCAAACAAAAATATTTCAATAAGGCAGAGCCGTCCTACTCCCACGAATGTCATTCCATGGGAACATTTTTTTATGCTTCGAACTAAACAACCCCTAAAGTTTAATGGCTAGCAGAGCTATATTTTGCCAAAAAAGCAAACTCTAATTTCAGCCACCATAAAATTCTGCCCTGTTTGAGCCAATTTTCCATGATGAAAATAAGTTTTTCAGTTCGCGAAATTTATAGGGTTTGCCTCTGAGTTAAAAGAGCTTTCCAATTGTACCAAGAACATGTTCTTTGACATTTTGAATAAAAGGTAGAAAGATTTGAAAATTGATGGCTGAAATGGACAAGCTTGAATTAGGTTTTTGGAGGACAAAGACACTGAACAGTGTTCATCTTCATACTCCTAGAGTTATATCATTAGATGTAATCTAGTTTAAGCTATAACTTTTATTGGCTTTCAGATATCTATTCCATTTTAATGATGATGTTTTGGGGATGCACAATGGTAATATTTTGTATAGTCATGGTATTTTATCTAATGGCCCTTTAACTTAAGACTTAAATAATAAACCTCATCTGCTTGTTTTCGTTTTCTTATTGATTCTTCAAATTTGTTGTGTGGCATGGTGTCGCGGTCCGACTATTTTCACACCGTTGTGAAAGGGCCGTGCGGCGCTAGCTAAAGCACTCTTGTTTAACTAGCCAACCTATCGTTTACCAACATTCATCCACGAAGTACTTTCATTAGCATTCATTCAAATAGCAGCGGAAATAGTAATCAATTCATGAAAGTCGTAGCAAGCAAGCAGTAAACATTGAAGCAAACGTAATTCATTAACAAATCCTCCGTTGACATTGTGTACTTAGCGAGGGAGGCAAGTAGGCTAAGCACGTTGACAATTGCTAGTGAGTTTTACAATGATTGATGAACACTCACCCTCCCCTAAAGAGCTTTATGGGCTATTCTCACTCTGGCTCTAGGAAACATCAAAGTGACCGAAGAGTCATACTGCCTTATTAGGCTTACAATGATATAATACTAGAAAATAACCCTACCCTAGTATTAACATGATGGAAACCCATCCCAAACACACAAGGCAAGCGGTCACGGGCAAGCCTAATGCCCTGAACAAGCTTAGCTCGTTACACATGGTCATATTGGTCAAGATGATCAAATTAGCTAGAGAGGTCCTATTAAGCCTACCAACCATGGTCTTAAATTTCCATGAAATTGTCAAATTTCCGTCAAAATTTCTAGTTTCCATAACCCTAAAAATCAAAATGGCAGTCAATTTACGTCTTACATAATTTCCGTCAAAATTTCTACGAATCATCTGAAATTTATCTAAATCTCGAAATCTAGCAAAACTTGATGAAATTTTAACATTAAAATGAAATTTCCTTGGAATTCAAATGATATATTCAGGAGTGGAGTGAAATTTCTCTCTTAATTTTTAATTTATTTTTTTTATCAAAACAAAAGATCATTACAAGGGCTTTGAATTATATGAAAAAATTAACTTCCAACAACATTTTATTTAACCATTCATGTCTAAATTATCATTATTTGTATAATAAACGATATTTTTTAAAATGACTTGTGAATTTTATTCGAATTAATTGAATATGTTTAATGCACATTAATTGAATATGTCCTAAAACTTGCTTAATTATGTCTATTAACCATTTCTAAAGCTTCATAAAAGAATTCCATGCTTTACTACAAATTTTCATTATTTTTCAAATCAAAATCAAAACTGACATTGAAATCGAAATTTCCGGATTTTGGAGCTTTGAAATTTGAGTTGAAATTGAAATTAAGACCTTGCTACCAACTAAGGTCACCCTACCAATATGTGAACCTTGCTCAATTGGGAAGGCTTGTGAAAAGCCTTTTCGCAAGGGTATTAGGGCTTCTCATCCTTAAAATTAGCCCACTTCAATATTTGCTGTCCCAAGGAACGACATGGCACGAATTACTTTCTTAGACTAATTGATGATTATTCACAATACAGTTGTGTAATTCATTATTTCATGACAACAAAGCTTTTGATTGTTTCAAGTGCTTTGTAGCTAATGTTAATAATCCAAATGGAAAAAGGGTTAAGACTCTCCGCACTTGCATGAAACATGAATATTTGTTTGATTTTTTCAAGACACATCATGAGGAAAAGGAAATTCACAGCTGGAACTCCATAGATATGGTGTTATAGAGTGCAAAAATCGAACCTTACCGGACATGGTTAGGTCAATGATGGCGTAGGCTAATCTCCCAATAGTTTCTACAAAGATACTTTATTGGCTGTGACCTATGTCCATAATTCAATTCCAAATAAGGTCGTTCCAATCATTCCATAACTCAACCACTCCATATATGCCATGGAATTGTTCAAAACCTAGCTTGGATCATTTATGGCCTTGGGGATCCTGGAGATTTTCACATTCCTTAATCAACATGGAAAAACTTGGTCCAATCACTAGTAAACATGTCCACCAAATATCCTAAAGGATTAAGAGGATCTGTTAAGTTGGGTGAACATCCTGATGGGATTATAATTGACTCCCAACTTTTGAGAATGA
The DNA here is from genome assembly GCF_029873635.1 of Malania oleifera. Lineage (NCBI taxonomy): Eukaryota > Viridiplantae > Streptophyta > Magnoliopsida > Santalales > Ximeniaceae > Malania > Malania oleifera. The sequence goes on from NC_080426.1 coordinate 49,600,978, forward strand.
GTTTCCAAGCATAGGATAGGCAAAAGGGGATCTTGAGTTCTATGAGTTAGACCAAGAGATTCCACCATCACTTACGAGAGGGAGGGAATTGGAACCACAACTTAAAATAATCAAGGATAGTGGAAATGAAACAACAATACAATGAGTCAGGAACCAGCACTGGATAGTATCCTCCAAGGCCTTATAAATGTGAATAAGCTAGATTTCATCAAATTGAAGGGGAATTTTTCATGTGCACTCCACTTGAGATAGATAGTTATCCTTCTTACTATAATACTATATAGAAGCACCATCTTCACTAGCAAATGATAAGTAGCTAATGATAAATGAAATAGATCCTATGGCAAGGAATAAAGTGTGTGATCAATGGATATTATGTGGATATTATGTCTATCGTAAATCTTTTAGCAACAAATAGGTTTTCAAAATCAGGTGCAAGGATGCCAAGGAAGATGGATCAATTGACAAGTATAAGGCCTGAATTCGCCTAATTCTACTCATTGTTGCACACATAGACTTAGAATAGTTCCAAATGGATGTCAAAAATACATTCTCTAGCTGAGGACAAGGTCAAGATATCCATAAAATCAACCTATTGGATTTTTCACCAAACGACCAGATAACAAGATGTGTAGTCTTAAATGATCCATCTAGTCTCAAGAAATCATCTATACATTGGAAGTTTTCATGATTCCTACACATCATTCATTCAATATGACTATGGTTGATATATGACGTGAAAAGAGGGAAGGACTTCGTTCCTACCCCTATATTTAGATGACATCATGTTTGTTAGAAATGATATGGAGTTTAACCAATACCAATGAACGGTGATGATTCTCCTCATTCAATATGTGCATGGATGAGGCTAAATATGTGCTTGGAATTGAAAACCTTAAAAATTGTTTCAAAAGGCTTCTAGTGCTTCTCAAGAAGCTTATATCTAGAAATTCTAGAATGATTTTGAATGTGCTATTCCAAATAAATAGAAGATTCTATTGATAACGGTCACACTTTGAGTCTTGATCAATGCCCTAAGGCATAAGACAATGAAGGATGGGAGTAAATGAATAGTGTTCCTTATGCAAGCATAGTTGGGAGCTTGATGTTTGCTATGTTGTGTACTCACCCTAACATTTGCTCCATTGTGGGATCGATGAGATTAAGATGTTACCATAATAAATCATGCAAAATCATTGAAAAGCTATCAACATAACTTCCTAATAGTGTGCCATACATCAAATCCCGTCCTGCATCATATGATTGGGTACTTAAAATTAAAATAGAGATGCATGCAGATCCACCTCAAGTTATACATTTGTCCTTGGAGGTACAGCAGTATCTTGGAGCAATAAGAAACAGGAATGCATTTACCCATGATGGAAACCAGCTATGCAGTGGGTTCACTTGCCATTTAGGAGGCCACATGTTGAGGAGTTTACTATAGCGCCTAGAATTCATAGCCAGTACAAATCATCTATTCTGAGAACATGGAAACGATCCACGTGCAAAAAATCTGAAGTTTTGTCGGACAAACATGTCGTGAATAGTTACCACTACATTCAATACATGATTAGGCACAGGAAAATATAGTAGGGTGATGGCTAATCCATCGACTAAACCTATATGCGGATATGCATTCCAAACACGTTCTAGGCGAGTAGGGGTCTACATCCACTTAAGACTTGATTCTTTTACCATTACAGACACAGATGGTTTTGATTATGCATTATATTAGTTTAATATTTTCATCCATGAGTTTTGGTTGCATGTTGTCACGACTCTCTCATACGGGTGACGGCCTTGATGCTTATGTAGTGAGTAGGATGAGGCTAATCAAATCATAATAAAACTAAGATAACGAATATGATTCTACTTGCATATGGTTGCCTATAGCAAAATTTTTTAATTGGAAACTGCCTTAGTCTAAGATGAGACTCTGTGACATGGAGTATAAAATCATTCCATAATTCCATATTGGACCTATTAGTAGCCAAATATGAGCACTTAATCAAGCTGGGAGAGCTGCTGAATTAAAATGAATTAAGCTAGGCACCTCTGTAGCACCTATGCTTAACTTCATATGCTACATATGACGTAGAATCACAGCTGAACCCTACCATAGCATAGATTCCATACTATATTTTGATGCAATACAACAAGGGGAATTAATTTTATTTTTGTTTTGTTTTAGGATATTGTTATTCAGTAATATCTTTATGATTTGAGGGTAAGAGTTTTTAGAAGGGTCTGGTTGGTATCATTTATGTTTTTTGTCTTCATTTTTGTACAGTCAAGAAACATATTACGGCGACGCTTTTGTTTCCATTGCAAGTTTCTGTTCTATTGTCAATTTTTAGTTGTTCTCCAAAAAGACTAAAATTCAGGATTTTATGGTTTTCAATTGTTTGCTACACAAAATACTTTAATATAGAGAATTAACTTTCGTGAATTAAGTCATTTAAAAAAAATATTTTTACTATTTTCCAATTTTCATGTACAATAAGATTGTTCTAGTAGCACTAAAAAGTGAATTTTGAAATATTACAAAGCAAAATAATTATAATAATTTCTATTTTTATCATAATATTTTTAATTTTTAATGTTTTTAATTTTTTTTTTTAACTCATTTTTTAATTGTTATTTGGTGCAGACAAAATAGAGAATTTTCCAAACCATATTTTTATTTTGTATTAGTTTTATAAATATTAACCAGAAAAATTACTAGTTTTTTGTTTCTGGCTTTTAGTTTTTGTTCCTAGTTTTCAGTTTCATTTTTAATTTTCATTTTTATAGTTTTTTTTTTTACTACGACACCAAACAGCCCCTAATATTCTGGTTCATTTCAGATTCTAACCTTGGTTTTCTTATTATCCAAGCATTGTCACTCATAAGCCTGTATAAGGCCTCCAATGTACTACTTCCCTTCATAGCTGAACTATAATATTTTGCATTGCGCATTGGTCTGACACTAAGTGGCATACAGCAGCCTCTTATCCAACACAGCTAACAAATGTTATTTGACAAAAGGTTCGCAATTTTAACTCAAATCGCCATGGTTTCAGGATTTGACAAGGTTGTTGGGGAATTTCAAGTTAAACTCGTAGGGTTTGCAATCCACAATCTGCATCCAACACCACTGTTAGTAAAAGAGGCGGATGCTTTAGACCATTGCCATCATCTGTTCACCACCAGAAAGGGGAAAAAGAAGTAACAGGAAACCAAGGGGGAAAAAATGTGTAATGAGCATTATTCCTAGATTTCACATTCAAAGTTGTCATCCTTGGGTATCGGTGTTTCTCCTCAAAGCATCCTGCGTTGTAGTTGAAAACCTAACCACTTAAATCAAATCTAATCTAAAATCAGAGCCAGCATCATAACCAAAATTCACCATTGGTTGTTGATTCTCCACCAAAATATGTTCACTGTTCATCATTCATTCAATGTTGAACACATTGCCCCAGAATTCAACTACTCACATCAACCTCACACCATTATCATTCAAAGCTATTGAATTTGCTCAATCGGTGCCATTGTCAACATTTGTGCGAATGCACCAATTCCATTCGCCATTGCTGATGACTACCACTGTCAGATCTACAGAGGTTTGACGAGGAAGCAAAGGCAAAATAAAACCCAAGCGTCAATTTAAGATGATTATTCAAAAGAACGAACAAGTTCATACCGATCAAAGCAATCCAATTCACTCAAACCAGACAGACCAAACTGGACGAAATCGGCTAGGTAGAAGGGGGAAAAAAGGGTGACAAAGACAAGTTTGATCCAGTCGCCCATAAAAAAAGCTCAGATAAAAAAACAAGTAGATTCATGAATTATCTTACTGTCTTAGGTAGCTTCTCTCAATTTAGGTTGTTGCCCTTCAAAATCAAATTATCTCTAAGTTTGATGCCCCTAAGTCTAAGATTTCTGAAAACATAATGGGATTCCTGTATTTCTTGAATAATTTTGTACAGACCAATTTACAATATTTATAATACAATTGGAAGATCTAAATATGGAAATAACCTCCTAAACAAATCTCTCTCAATAATATACAATACATACTTCCCTAAATTACTCCAAGATATTCAAAGATACTCGGGATTTCTGCACTCCCCCTCAAGTTGGATCATAGATATTGATCATATCCAACTTGCAAATGAAATCATCAAAGCTCTGGAGGGTTAGCCCTTTAGTAAAGATGTCTGTAGTTTGTTCCTTGGTAGGTACATAAGTCAGACAGATGGTTCCTTCTTCAATCTTCTCTTTGATAAAATGTCGGTCCACTTCTACATGCTTAGTCCTGTCATGTTGAACTGGATTGAGAGAGATATTGAGGGCTGCTTTGTTGTCACAATAGAGTTTGATAGGGAATTTCACTAGGATTTGTAATTCTTCTAAGAGTTTTCGTAACCACAGTCCTTCACATATCCCTTGTGCAACTGCCTTGAATTCAGCTTCAGCATTGCTTAGAGCCACTACATTATGTTTTTGCTCCTCCAAATTACCAATTTTCCACATACAAAGGTGCAATATCTGGTGGTAGACCTTCTATCTTCCGCTGATCCTGCCCAATCCACATTTGTGAAAATTTCTACTTCCTTGCTTTCACATTTCTTGAAGAAGAGTCCTTTACCGGAGAACCCTTGAGGTACCTAAGGATCTTATACACAGCATATAGGTGAGTCTTTTTCGGTGAATGCATGTGTTGACTTACAACACTTACCGCAAATGCAATGTCGGGTCTGGTATGCGATAGGTAAATTAGTTTACCAACCAATCTCTGATACCTCTCCTTTTCAACAAGTATTCCGCAGTCTTCGACCCTCTTTACTGCTTCAATCGAGGTTTCACTAGGTTTGCATCCAAACATGCCAGTTTCGATGAGATCAAGAATATACTTTCGCTAAGAGACATTAATCCCCGTTTTTGATCTAGCAACTTCCATTCCCAAGAAGTACCGCATTTGTCAAAGGTCTTTAACTTCAAACTCAGCAGCTAGGACTTTCTTTAATCTTTCCATCTCCACTGTATCATCTCCAGTTAGGATTATATCATCAACATACACTATCAAAATTGTTTTCTTACCACTTTCAAATTGTTGGAAGAACATAATGTGATCTGATTGCCCTTGTCGATACCCTTGATTCTTTATCACTTTCGCAAATTTGTCGAACCATACTCTGGGAGATCGCTTTGAGTCCATACAAGGACTTCTTGAGTTTACATACTTTGTTGTCTTCACCTTTCTTACTGAAACCTGGTGGTATCGTCATGTAGACTTCTTCTTCTAACTCGCCATTTAGAAATGCATTATTAATGTCGAGTTGCTGTAGTGGCCAATCTAAGTTAGTTGCCAAGGACAGGAGGACCCGAACTGTATTCAATTTTGCCACTGGTGCAAATGTCTCTGTGTAGTCAATGTCATAGGCTTGTGTAAACCCTTTTGCAATGAGTCTGGCTTTATATCATTCAACTGTCCCATCAGCTCTATATTTCACTGTGAAGACCCATTTACAACCAACTGGCTTCTTCCCTCTCGACAAATTCATAACGTCCCAAGTTCCATTCTTTTCCAGAGCCCACATTTCCTCCATGAACAATTCCCTCCATTTAGGAATCTCCAAGGCTTCCTGGATATTCTTTGGAATTTTTATCCTGTCAAGGTTAGAAGTTAAAGCACAATATTCTATAGACAGGCTTTTATAAGACATGTATTTTGACCGGAGATATTGAGTACATGACCTAGTTTATTTTCTGACTGCAATGGGTAAATTGATGTCATCAAGCACAGGCTTATTAGAAGGGAGCTCATTACTATCTATTACCTTATCGGGATTAGGCGTGGACTCATGGTTACTCGGAGCTATCACCGGTTCCAACTGTCCTGGTGCCTCAGGTATGAGATTCTCCCTATTCTTTGTGTTTGGCTTTCTTGAGTAAACAAGTATTTCTGTGTTGTTTTGTTTTTTAGCATCTCTCTAGGAGGTTAAGTGATTTTTTGTACACGACAGATCAGGAAATGAAGCAATAGTAGACTCAGTGTATGGCACAAATTCATCAACAGAGAAATCAAATAACCGATTTTCACTCCATTTCTCCCCCTGAAGACATGGCTTTGGGAAGTAAGGAGTGGTTTCAAAGAACGTGACATCAAGGCTAACAAACAATTTTTTTTGTGACAAGATCATAACATTTATAGTCTTTCTGAGTAGGAGAGTAACCAATAAAAACGCACTTAATGGCACGAGGTTCCAATTTATCTCGATTATGAGTATAAACATGAACAAATGCAGTACATCCAAAGATTTTCAGAGAGAGATTGGAGTGGAGCCGAGTGTTGGGAAACCATTCCTGGAGTTTCTGGAGAGGAGTGGAAAAAGAAAAAACTCGACTAGGCATTTGATTAATGAGATGTGTAACTGTTAAAATGGCATCGCCCCAAAAATATTTTTTCATATTTGTAGTGAGCATCAATGCCCGAGCTACTTCAAGAATATGCCTATTTTTACGTTCAGCAATCCCATTTTGTTGAGGGGTATCCACACAGAAGCTTTGATGAACAATTCCATTTTCTTGAAGATAATATCCCAAGATATCATTGAAATATTCCGTACCATTATCAGTACGTAAAATTTGAATGTGAGTTTTGAATTGTGTTTGAATCATGGAATGGAAATTGGTGAAAATAGAACGAACTTCAGTTTTTTCTTTCAACAGTAAACCCAACAAATACGAGTATGATCATCAATAAAGTAACAAACCATCTCGTGTGAGAGCCATTAAGAGAGTGTGAGGGGCCTCATAAACCACTGTGAATCATAGTAAAGGGTCTGGATGGTTTGTATGTGGATTTTGGAAAGGATTTATGCTAGTGTTTTGCAAGTTCACAAATCTCACACTGAAATTTAGAAGACGTTTTATTTGAAAAAATGGAAGGAAATAAACGCCTTAGATATTGAAAATTTGGATGACCCATCCTAGAATGCCATAACAAAATTTCGCTATCACTAGAAACAGATGCAAAATCACAAATAGTAGTTTTACATTGTTCACCCACATTAGCCTCCTCAAAGTAGTAGAGTCCCTCATACTCCTTAGCACTGTCAATCGTCTTCCTCGATAATAGGTCCTGAAAAACACAATGAGAGGGAAGAAATTTAGCAAAACAATTGGAGTTTAACTAACTAATGGATAGTAATTTGCGGGCTAAATTAGGAACATGAAGAACAGACTCCAGTGTGATGGAGTTAGAGAGTCGGATATTTCCTCTGCCTTCGACAAACGAGAGTGATCCATTTGCAATTTTAACTTTCAAATTTCCAGCATAGGGTGAATAAGATGAGAAAAGATGATAGGCATCAGTCATGTGGTCAAAAGTACCAGAATCAATAATCCAAGGAGTTTTGAATTTAGAGGTTATATTCAAGGCTTGCAAAAAATTACCTCTTTGGGCTAAAGAACCTGAAGAAATATTTGTGGAAGACTGACCCGTGGCATCGTAATTTGGTAAGGAAGACGAAGCTATGTAATAACTCACATGGTGTTTGACGTTGCACACGACAGCACCTTCAGGAATAAATCTGGGCGGCAAAACATTTCCGACAACGAGAGTGGCCTTCTTGCTGTAGTATACGAACTTGCCAGAGTACATGCCCTCGGCGAGGACAAAGAGATCCTTCTGATGCTTGTACCGGAAAGGATGGCGGAAGGTGACACGTGCGAGAGCACCGCAACCTGGGTCGTGGATTATATCAGTGATGACTCCCTTTAGATAACCGTTGCGCTCACTGAAGTCCAAGGATCGGAAGCGAGCGGGTTCCTTCTGGTGGTGGGTGTGCGACTGGAAAACAGATCCAGCACCCTTACGCTGAGCTCTGATCACACGACCCATTTGGAAGACCTGGTGGAAAGGGAAGGGGTCAGGTCTCTGTGTCTCGCCAGTAATAAACCCCAACTTTCCCTTGCCATTCATCTTCTCCACCGTGAGCTAAAAGGACGAGTTGTCAAGTCCTGTTGAGCCCCTGGTGGAGATTGCTTTGTTCTCACCCTCATGGGATTCAAAGGTCATCGAACCTCTGCTTTGGCTGGCGGTTTCCACCATTGATAGCTAGATTTAATCTCCTAGCTCTGATACCATGAAAACAGAATGGAATTTCTATACTTCTTGAATAATTTTGTACAAAACAATTTACAATATTTATAATACAATTGGAAGATCTAAATATGGAAATAATCTCCTAAACAAATCTCTCTCAATAATACAATATATACTTCCCTAAATTACTCCAAGATTTTCAAAGATACTCGGGATTTCTATAATTTCCACTCTCTTAAAAAAATGAAATTTCAAATATCGGCCTTCCTTCTAGTATCCCAAATCCATATCAGATCTACAATAATATACCAAGTACCAACTGCAGTGCAAGCCTTTAGCAAGTTAGACAATTGAATTAGGGTCACTTTGTCTGTTTTGACTAGTGAGGGTGATACAAAGACATTATTCACTTGGTTTAATCAAATTGATAATATCTCTAACTTTTTAGGTGTCCAACAGGAAGAAAAGGTAGGGATGATAGTCATTTGTCTCAGCTTGGCATGTACTTGGTGGCATAGTTGAGTTGACAAATGCCAACTTTGGAATCAAGATCCAATCGAGTGGAATCTTAATAACTCATATAACGAAATAGAAATCCATCCATATCAATTATGAGCTGTAGATGTGCTTCAAAGTTCAAACACTGTGCATTTAGAGATGTGAATAAAGATGCACTATAGTTTCACAAATTGGTTGCTTGGCATTCTTTTGATGGATATGAATTTGGTTGCTCAATATGAACAACAGGGTGTTATGTTCGTTAGCTCAACATAGCAGGGAACTAATATACGGACTTGAGTTTCACAAATTGGTCGCTTAATATTCTTTTGATGAATATGAACAACTATGTGTTATTCGGTACATTTGTGGGCTTCATTGAGGATTGCCCATTGAGTTGCAATTTTTCTATGACCTTAAATCAATTTACCAAGCCACACCCTAGCCAGAATTGCTGAGAGAGCAAATATTCGGCAGTTACTCATAAGGAAGTATCAATTCCACAAAAGCCACCTCTTGCCCCCATCAAGCTGCCTAATTCAAAAACGATTCAGCAACTCCAGTCACAGATATAATTGCAGACTCCTATCAAAATTGCCCTTAGAAGACTCATGCTGCTGACTATTGAAGATAAGGAAGACAAACGTAAGATTGGAGAGAGCTCTACTGGTCATCATATTATGAATGCACTTGAGTATTCCAAGTATAACGATCAAGATGGTAACGATTGCTAGTGAGCATGCCCGCTTTTCCTCAAGGTCGACTTCCTTTTTCAACTAGGGGAGTTTGAGGCACAATGACATGGGGAATTAATGTTTTAGGATATTTTTGTGGGGTGATATATACATATTTATGATTTGAGGGTATCAGTTTTTAGGAAAGCAGTATTCAGGTTTCTTTCTAAATTTTAAATTTGGTTTTCTAATTCACCTAGCATTGTAATCCTATATAAGGCCTCCTATGAGTGAGCTTTATTGGGAGTTGAATTAAAGTTATTTCCTGTTGGACTAAACCTGCCTCTAGTTTGACAACCACTACAAAGAGTGATTGAAGGGATCCCTATTTCATCACCTTGTGATCCATGTAGACATCATGTCCCTCATCTTGTGTTTGGGCTTGAAATTATGTCAAGTTAAGGCTTCATGTAATCATGCTGCTAGCTTAGCATGAATCCAAAGATAACGGTTTAAACGATCAAGTATATCATGTTCAAAAAAGCAGTTAAACTGAAATGCAATGACACAAGGATCCAAAGAAAAGTCATTCAATATCACACTCGTGATTTGTGAATCATAATGATACATTGTAATGGGTGAGGCTTGCAACTCAAAGTCAACACACTTTGAACTATTGAAAATTTTGTATTTTTTAATTTTTAAGTTTTTCTAGGATTTTTTGATTTACATACCATTTTTATAATAGTATTGTATTAGGTAATAAGCTAGTAGACTAAAGGGTTTTTTGTTTTTACAAAACAAGCATCCTAGTAGTATTTACCAAGCATTTTCAGACTCCAAATTCATATGCTATGTAATGGATAAGGACCTTTGGTTGAATATCGCCTTTATTTATTTATTTCATCTGCCAATTTCTTTTGTTTTTGATTTTCCCTCTCACCCTCACTACCTACCATCCCAATTAATGCCCATCTCCCAATATATATATTGATAGAAAAAAGGGTAATTTTATTAAAACTGGAAAATGGTGGACAAGGAATCCTCTCCAACCAGCTAGAAAAGCTATGGAAAAACTATAAACAAGGAGTCGTCTCCCAATACTATCCTGCTGCTGAAACCCTAGCTTCACCATTTACACCCGATCAGCAGCCCCTACTACAACACCCAAGCACTAATACTTCTTTTCAACCCATTGCCCAGCTAACCAGTTGCCAAACCCTAACCCTATTTCCGGATAGCCTTACATGGCCACAACTAGATTAGCCTTGAGTTTAATCCTTCAAGAACATGCTTTCCCACGAAGATCAAAACGAATCAAGAAAATGAAAAAAGAAATGAAGCCATGCTACAACTAAAGAAGAGGTGGCACTGTTGTGCACTACTGGGAAAAAGAAAAAAAAAAAGTTTGATGCTGCTGCAAACAGCAGAGAAGAAGAAGCAAGAATCAGTTAAAAGAAAAAGAGAACAAAACACTTATCTTGAGATTGAAACTCTTGTTGTTGAAGAAGATCAACTCAGGTCCATCATCGAAGTTCTACATTGTCAGACAAGAATAACATAAAAATCCATCACTGCACCCCTTGTACTTGGAGAGAAAGATCGTAGTAGACAATCTGGCATCAGGAGCACCACAATCTTCTACCAATGCAGCACTTTTTACTACCAGCCATCCTGAACCTTTTATGTGAAGCCTAAATCCTTTTTCCTTAAAACCAGCCCACTTAAAACAGTTTAACTCATTTCTTACCAAAGCACAATGGATATTCCATGACCATGACCCAACCCACATTCAACCATCCAGCCTGATAAAAACCAGCCAAGTTTCATGCATAGCCTAGTACTCTGACGTGATTCCCCCGTTCTCCCCTACAGTTCTCAATCAGAACTCACATCTGTCATAACCCAAGACCCAAACACAACTCCTTCAAGTCCTTATTCAACCCAAATTCAAGAAACAAAAAGTGTTGACTTTTCGAGTCCGGTCCCTGTTTTGATGCTAACAAAGCACTAGTTACTTATGTGTGTATTTAGTGCTTAAACGGGTTTATAATTCAGCACACATAAGGAGACTAAAAATGGAAGCCTGAAGGACTTAAAGAACACATTGTCCGACGCATTCCATGAAGAGTCAAAAGAGCAAAGAAGACTGAAGACACGTCATTTATTTGTAATTGCATTTATTTTTGGGTCTGTAATAACGCATTCATGCATGATGGGAATTGCAAGCTCAAACTCAAGACCATTGACTAACCTTAGGGCCCAAAACTTTTCATGAAAAACCCTCATATATATAGGGTTGCAATTTTAGGGTCAAAATTAGGGAAAAAAAAAAAGACTTAGGTTTACACTGACCTTGATTGACCGAACCATTCATGCCTAAACCAGCTCAATCGGCTGACCATGCCTTAAGGGAAAAATGGTAACTTTGTTCAAGGTCAGCCGACCAGCCCAAAAATGAACTGCAAAGTCCGGCTGACCGATCATGCATATTCTCTTAGCCAATCCTCTACCCTCGTCCGATCGGCCTATAAATGAGCTGAAGACTCTAGCCGATCGACCATGCTCGGCGGACCGATCTAAATAACCTAAGACTGCCCTAGCCGACTGAACCTACGAAGGTTCGAAAATCACCTTTGACTCGGCCAACCAACACCTTAACCAACCAACCGAACCTTTAGAAAAATTCAAATTTTATGTGAGAGGTCAGCCGACTGGCGCGACCAAACCTCTCGGGTTTGGTAATTCTTCAGCGTTAAAAGGGGATTAATTTTTAATTAAACAAATTAGAAAATTCCCACTGTGTCCCTAACGGTCATATTTTTTGGGAATTCTATATATACCCCATCATAACTCTTGATTAGCACCTTGATTAGCAAGAAAATTCTTTAAAAATATTTTGTGCTATTCTTGGTATATTCTCACATTCAAGCATTCATTTCACTCTCTTTCTCTTATCCGTTTGCAAAATATTTTCAAAAAGAGAGCATTTCACTCACCTTCTTCATCTGCATATTGATTGTATTTTGAAGAGAGGTTGAGTACTCATTTTTGTTAGTCTTATACATTTATTTTAAAAGCTTACAATCTAATTCGTTTCTTCATATTTGAAAATTATTTTATAGAGTAAGCTTGAGTTCTTCCCTTATTATTTCATTCATAAATATTTTTGGGAAGACTCTTTATAGCTTGTGAATCTTTGCATCCTTATTGCAAGATTTAGAGGCTTGCATTGTATTTATTGAAAAATATATGTGGCAAGCTAAAACCCTAATATCTCTTATACTTCATATTTGAAAAATATTTTTGAGATATTAGTTGGATTCTTAAAGATCTTTTGATAATACATTTGGTGAATATTTTATTTTGAATCAAAGATCTTACTCTCACACACATATACATATACACACATTTTTTAGAGTTGTCATATAATCCACAAAATCTCTATTGAGCTTAAACTCCCATCATTCAAGAGTGTATTTGTGCTTATTGTTATACATCATCTGCTTATTGTATAAGCAATCTCTTTTTACGCAAATTTTTATTATTGTTGTATTCCCGGTGTGTGGTCGGAAGAGGATTGCACTGGCCAGTAACTTGCACCGGAGTGGTTCAAACCCGGTTAGGAGAACTAGGAGCACCATCTTGTAAGGTGTGGTTATCTAGGTTGGGCTCAGCCTTGTAATTTGAGTCGAGGTATTCCTCGCCCTGTAAGGAGAGGGTGTAATCGGTGTCGCTCCACCTGTTAAGTGAGCATTAGTGGAATCTTCTTGCTGGTTAGCTTGAGGCGGGGACGTAGGCTGGTTTAGCCGAACCTCGATAACAAATATCGTGTTTGCTTTCTCTTCCCTATGCTATTTAATTTCAGTACTTAAATGTTTACATCTTTATTATTGTGAATGATTGGGAAGTACTGAGTTTGCTTTATCTGCTTAGTTTTATATTGTTGGGTAATTGGTATTTGCTTAGACGGATCCTAAGTTGTGCAATACTACTTATGGTTTAACATTGAACATACCTAACCTAGGAAGAATTTTTTTTTAAATGCCCAATTCACCCCCTCCCCCTCTTGGGAATACACCAACTCTAACAAAAAGGAAAAAAATTTATTACTGAAACGCCACTAACTACCAAAACAGGAACTCAAAGAGCAGCTCATCAAGCATGGGAACTGCCTCCACTATCCTCCTCCATCTTCAGTTGATGATCTTTTTATTTTGTTAAATCAAGTTGAGGGCTTCTTGACACAAGTAGGGCTATTCTCACCTAATACAATAAAGGATGCACTTTCTCCCTCAATTCAAGCATTGGTCAACAATTACCTTTTGAGGCACTCAGACCCAGGAGTTAAGGTTGTCATTGTTGCTTGTATAGAATCACAGTTCCAAATACTCCTTATCCTGACACCAAATGAAAGAGATGTTCGAATTGATCGAATCAACCTTTGAAGAAATTCATGACAGGTCTAGCTATTCAAACAACAAGAGGATCTCCATTCTTGATAATATAGCCAAAGTTAAGTATGCTCTTGTTATGCTCGACCCTCGAAGAAATTCATGACAGGTCTAACTATTCAAACAACAAGAGGATCTCAATTCTTGAAAATAGGGCCAAAGTTAAGTCTTCTCTTGTTATGCACGACCTTGAATGTGATGCATTAATCCTTGATATGATACACTATTTCTTTCCGATTAATCAACAATTGGGCAGTACAGTGCTTAAAGCATGTGCTCCTACGCTGCAACCATATCCAGTCAAAGCATCCTTTGAATATTTCAATAAGCAAAAAAGCTATCATGTTGACAAAGATACTGTAGAGACTCTAAAACATCAAGTGTTAAATCTGGAGTTACTCAATTCAGCCTTCAAATTTTCAATCTTCTCTTTTGCATGGACTTTGAAAAGGGAAATGACTACTGCCTTGTATGTCTTCAGAAGTCTTTGGCTTTGAACCCTTCCAAATTTTAAAACTCAAGGTCAAGCATTCACCAAACAAGGGAGAAGATTCAGTGTAATTGACAAAACTGCAACTCAAAGTCAATGCTCTTGTATTTTTGAAATTTGTGGATAATCTTGTAGTTTTTTTTATTTTTCAAGATTTTTATATTTTTGTAGCATTTTTTACATTAGTATTTGATTTGGTCATAAGCTAGTAGATCTTAGGGTCTTATTTATTAGGAAAGAAGTATCCTAGTAGCATTTTATATTAGTATTTGATTAGATCATAAGCTAGTAGATTGTAGGGTTTTATTTGTTACGAAAGAAGTATCCTAGTAGTATTCTAATTTCTTAATTTTATTTGCTTCTCCCCATCAGTTGAGTCTTTAAATTCCTATGTTATATAATGATGAGGAGCATTGATTGAATTATATTGACTTATTGAGGCTATTCTCGTTTATTTCTATAAAAGCTTGAGATACATCGTTGGCCCATCCACAACCCTAACTACATAAGCTTTTAGGTAAAGTGGTTGCTTAATATTGTAACAAAGTTATGGTTGCCACAAGGTTCTAGGTGGTCATCTTGTTGCTTGCATTAAATTTATGGCTTTAAAATTTTTCTTATTCCCTATAATGGGTGTTATTTATCATTTATTTATCTCTCCATGAGCAATGGGGCTGCAATCCGAGGGAGTGTTAAAACTTGAAATACATTACTAGCCCACAACCTAACAGCCTAAGCTTTCAAATAAAGTGGTTATCTAACAGTTTTTTTGTTCATTCAATTGATATCAATTGTCTTCAATTTTGCACTTCTTTTCTGACATCACATAGGGATGTAGGACAAGAGGCAAGACCTTGGGAAGATTCTTGCTAGAGAATAATTAAGAAGAGTAGGGTTAAGGAATTGTGGGTTAAGTTAGTAGTTTATTATGTGTGTTTAGTATTGATTAGTATAGGATTATGTGTATTTTGGGGTTATTTGTAATATTTGTGTGAAGTAGGGGTTTGTTTGTAATTCATGTAATTTTAAGGGTATGTCTGTAATTTTGTGTTTAGGCTTTCTTATAAATAGTGTGTGAAAGTCATGTTGTAAGTTAATTGTTAATGAATTTGAATTGTTGAATTGAAATGTGATTTTTGCCCTGGTCTCCTCTCTCCTCCCTTCTCCTTCCTTCCCCTCTTCTAATTTCTCCATGGCTGCAGAACCTTGATGCTGCCCCTGCATCATTTGGTATCAGAGCCCAACTACAATCTCTATTCTTTCCATTTTGATCCCCCCATCGTTTCCTTCTCTCCTCTTCTGCCCTGTCCTTCCTCCCCTCTCTTCATCTCTTCTTCTAATTTTCTCACCTAGTTCTCTCAATTCTCTCTATTTCTAATTTCTTCCCTTCTTATCCTCTTTTCTCTGTTCTGATCTCCTGTTCTGTCCCTAATCCTTTGCTGCCCAGCAGCCTTCTGCCCTCTTGCTCATCTTTGCTTCTCTTCTCCTTCACTTCTTCTTCTTCTCTTTAATTCTCTCCCATAACTCTGTCAACTCTCTCTCATTTCTGAATTCTGTGGCTGTCTCTTGGCAGTTTCTGCCCAGCAACTCCTCCAACCTCCCATCTTCTTTTCACTCCTTCACTTTCTTACTTCTCTCTCTCTCTCTCTCTCCGAATTTCAGTTAAAAAGAAAAATCAAAAAGCAGTTCTGCAGTTTCTGAACTTTTCAGAAATTCCAGTTGTCCCATTTTTCAAAAAAACCAACTTCCAAATCCCTTCTTACAACACCACCCATCCCATTGAAAACAGAACCTCCCGAAACCCTCACCCTCAAATTTTTATCATCATCCAATCACTGGAGGACACTCCATGCACCGACCAAAACATCTCCAGCCTTTGGCACTTTGAAAACCCTAATATCCTGTGATTTTCTCATCACACCACCAACATCACTATATTCCCCATCCCTTGATCTCCCTTCACCCAAAAACTCATCACCAGAAATTCGCCACCAGTGGCTCATGCGCCAGCAACCTGCAAGTGGGATTCTGCCTGAGTCTTTTCCTGGTTCCAATTTCACGAGAATTTGCTCCAGACACGATATTTTTGGTTTTTTATGCGATATTTTTAACTGCAAGGAGATATTTTGCTTGTGGACACAACATATTGCAAACAAGGGTGATAATTTGGCACAAAACCTTGAAATTACTGCTGCCAGCATCAAAAATCAAGTTTTTTTTTCTGTAATTTGTCAGTTTTCTTCGTGAATTTGTTTCATTTTAGGGCAATCAATATCAAGGTGGATTAAATATAGTTTTTGAGAAATTGGGAGTAAAGCTTGTGAGAAATTGTGTTAAAGGGTTGCGATATATAGCTGCAGCATGTACATGCATAAATTTCAGCAACATGGTGACAAATTATAGGGAAAAGGAATGCCATTTGCCAAACTTTGGGCACAATTTCAAGCTTTTCAACACTTTTTCTCAAATGTGGAGAAAAGGTTTGCAAAATCATCATTGATGGAAGATGTCCAGTGAATGTGGTTTCCATAAATGGAGTCATTCGTACACAACTTTATTCAGAACCCCATCCAAAACCTTATGACATATCTTGGATTGATAACACTATTTTACATGTTTATGAAAGATGTTTGGTTCCTATCCAAATGGGTAATTACTTTGATAATGTTTGGCGTGATACCATACCTATGAAGATTGGCTATGTACCCCTTGGTTCTCCTTGGTTAGATGATTTGAGTGCAACTCAAGGACATGGGAACACATATGTCTTCCACTACAATGGGAAGAGAATCATTTTGAATCCTACTGCTACTGTAGACAAAGAATCTGAGATGATCATGTCAAAGTTACTCAACTTGAAGATTCCACAAGCAAGGAATGAATGTGTATGAAGACATCCAAAGTCGTTCAAACACTCCTATTGTAAATTTTGTCATCCCCAATGATTTCATTGATGCTGATTCTCAAGTCAAGTCTATGGTGCTGCCAAAGGAACGTGGTTTCTTGCCTCATTCAAGCATTGGCTTTCAAAAAGTCCAAGTTTGCTCCTCCCTTTTGATCTCCAACATTTCAAAATTCGAAGCCGAATTTTTTCTAACTATGGGAGAGTTGATGCAAGACAAGAAGCAAGACCTTGGGAAGATCCTTGCTAGAGAATAATTAAGAAGAGTAGGGTTGAGGAATTGTGGGGTTAAGTTAGTAGTTTATTATGTGTGTTTAGTATTGATTAGTATGGATTATGTGTATTAGGGGGTTGTTTGTAATATTTGTGTAAAGTAGGGTTTTGTTTGTAATTCATGTAGTTTTAAGGGTATGTGTGTAATATATGCATTTAGGCTTTCTTATAAATAGTGTGTGAAAGTCATGTTGTAAGTAGTTGTTAATGAATTTGAATTGTTGAATTCTACAGGAGTTTTCCCCTAGTATCCCCTCTCTCCACCCTTCCCCTTCCTGCCTCTCTTCTCTCTTCTAATTCCTCCATGGCTGCGGAGCCTCGATGCTGCCCCTGCATCACATCGCCTGGGAAATTATGTCAATATTCATTTTTCGATATAGTTATGATCACAAAAGCATTGATGAGAGGTCTAACGCAGATTTGTAGAGGGATGAGAGATGTTGGATCAAGTGTGATAGAATAGTTTAGGGTATAGAAAAATTTTCTAAAAGGGTAATGTCATGTTTGTTTATTCAATTGATATCATTTGTCTTCAATTTTTCACTTCTTTTATGACATCACATAGCCTGGACAAATATGTCAAAATTAATTTGTCGATATAGTCATGAGCATAAAAGCATTGATGAGAGGTCTAATGCAGATTCATAGAGGGGCTAGAGCTATTGGATCAAGTGTCGTAGAATAGTTTCAGGTATTGACAATTTTTTTCAAATGGTAACATCATGTTAGTTAAATGGAGACCAAATATGATGCTCATTAAATTATTCTTGTTGAATAATTGGGTAAAATGGAAGACCGTACCTCAATGATAGGTCTCTCCCTCAATTTATAATATATGTCAAGTACAATGCCAATTACCATAATACCCTTACTAACTCACACTTATTAACATAACTCTAATACATAATAATAATGCTAGATGACTAAATAACCACTAACACTCCTCCTCAAGCTAGAGCTTATATATCGTATGCTCCTAGCTTGTTACAAATGAATTTCACACGAGCACCTCCTAGGGCTTTAGTGAATAAATCAGCAAGCTGAAACTCAAACTTCACATAAGTGGTTGTAATGAGCTTCCGCACAAGTTTCTCCCGAATAAAGTGCCAAACAACTTCAATGTGCTTTGTCTGCTCATGGAAGATCAGGTTGGAGGCAAAATGAGCAGCAACTCAATTATTATTACACATCAACTCCATAGGTTGAGAATGTGGAAAACCTAGTTTTTTCAACATGTTCTTCAACCAAACAAGTTCACATGTAGTGTGCGTCATAGCCCTACACTCTAGCTCAACACTTCACTTAGTCACCACAATGTGTCTCCTCTTTTTCCAAGACACCAAATTACCACCGACAAAGATACAATAGCAGGTTGTGGATCTTTGTTGGCCTAACAAGGCTTATGACTCTTATTTTGATGATAACAAAGTAAGGAAATTTAATATGCTTCAAAGTTGTGTTGTTTCAGGAAAAATTGGAAGTTCAAAGTCATAAATTCTCAGCATACATATGATCACATGGAATATTTCAAAAGCTTACATCAATTCAAGTGATCAAGAACGAAAGCAAGATGAAATTCAGGACTTAACGGACTCAAAGCAAACAAGCTCATATATGAAGACTTCAAGGACTTCAAGAATTGAAAGTCTATACGAACTATTATGTAAGTACTTCAAGTATACTCCAATATGAAATTCCTTGAAGCTCATTAGCTATAAGAGACCTAGAGACCTAAAATTTAATCTTGGAAAATATTTTTTAAGTAAACAAATAAAAAATTCAAGATTTGAGAAGCAAATAGATATTTTGCAAAGAAATCTGACTGAAAACCCTCAATAGGCTGACATATTTAGTGTTTTTAACATGGACAGACAGAAGGTCGTTAGGCTACTGACTAGACCTTGACAGGCGCCTGACGTGGTAAATTGAGAAGCCTGACTGGGTTCTGCCAGGCGACTGTCACCCTTCTCCCTTTGATTTAAAACTGAGTTTTAAAGTGAGGCGCCTGACCAAAAGTGACAAGCTACTGCCACACAGGAAAATTCAAATTTTTTATAACGGTAAAATTTTTAAAATTGATTGCTTGGGGCTCAAATTTGTCTAAAACTCAAACACTACTCTAAGTAAACTTGGGGATCAAGTAAGTCACTTTTCCAAATCTATAAATAGCCCCCAAGGCAATTGATTTTATTCACCAAGCATCAAATTCAGCTCTCAAACTGTCTCAATTCCTCTCATCTTTAAAAGGCTCTCTTGCTCACATATTGCTCACAAATTCCACTGAGTATTGCTGACTCTCAATCACTGAGTTTGTACTTCAAGTCTAAATCTTTCATTCATTGAAAGAATCAACCGGTGATAAAACTCCTTGAGCTTCAATTTCAATTTCATATTGATTTACTTTGAAGTATATAGTTTTGCTATTGTACTAATTAGCTCTATTGGAGAGTATCTTGTGTACAAAAATCTCTTGATTATTTTCTTGTAGATTGTTGACAATTGCAAGGTGATTGGATCGTTGGACCGAGCGAGGAGAATCGCTTGGAGAGGGTGCTCTGCCCTTAAGGAGGGAAATTTGTAAACAGTTTGCTCTACCTAGAAAGAGTGTTACTAGTGGAATCCTTTGGTGGTAATGGCCAAAGGCAAGAACGTAGGCTGGGGATAAGCCAAACCTCGTAAAATCGTGGTCTTCTTCTTGCCCTACTCTTTTAAATTTCAGCACTATATATATTGGTTGTGTATGCTAAGTGCAGGTTGCAAGTTTCAAACGCTGAATTAAAAGAAGACTCTTAATTCAAAGAAAGTACGTTTCAATTAACCGTTTGCGGAAACCCACAACGAAGTACATTGGTTATTTGCGGAAATATTAATTAAGAGAACGCAATAAAAATCAACTCAAAAACAAGGCTTGCATAACAATTTACAGGGCTGCTAACGAAAGCTGAAAGTGCACAAAGTGTTGCATCATTTTGATTGGTTTGTGATTGGTTGAATTATTGTTTGTTTAATTGTTTGGTTAAGTTTTAAATTAACTTGTGGTGAGTTTTAGTTTTGGTGTGTGAATTGTTTAATAATATGTGTGTTTAAGTTTTGGTTTGGGAATTAATAAATCAAGAAACTTAAGAATTTCTTAAAAAGGAATCTAAATTTTTAATAACCCAATTCACCCCTCCTCTTGGGATCACTATTCCACTTTCAATTGGTATCAGAGCCACATTATAGTAAATCTTAACTAGAAGCTATATAAAGATCTAGATGGCACAAATAGGAGTAGCTCCCTTTGGTAAGGGTTAATCCTCAACTAGACCACCCATATTTTGTGGACTTAACTACACATTTTGGAAACAACGCATGAGAATCTATCTTCAAACAATGGATTGGAAAGCATGGAAAGTTGTCACACATGGTGACCTAATTCCTACTAAACTTGTAGATGGAAAATAAGTACCCAAAGAAGAAAAAGACATGACCGACAATGACCATAAGATGCTGCAAGTAAATTCTAGTGCTATGAATGCATTGTATTGCGCTCTTGATATTAATGAATTCAATAGAATCATGGCATGTAAATATGCAAAGGAAATTTGGGACAAATAAGAAGTAACCTACGAAGGCACCGTAGATGTTAAAGACAATAGGATTGATATGTTGACTAGTGAATATGAAGCCTTTAGGATGAATTCGGATGAAACAATAACTAATATGTACACTAGGTTCACACATATAATAAGCTCCCTAAATGCTTTAGGAAAGAATTATTCAACCTATGAAACGATCCGAAAAATTCTTAGAGAGCTGCCACCTATTTGGGAACCTAAAGCCACAGCCATTACGAAAGGAAGAAACCTTAAGAACACTTCTCTAGATGAACTTATAGAATATCTACTTACATATGAGATGGCTATGAATGAACGAAATACTAACAAGAATAAAAAATCAATAGCCCTTAAGGTAGCTAAGGAAAACTCTAGTGAAGAAGAGGAAGAGTCAGTGACCTAGATGATGAAGAACTAGCATTCATTACTAAGAAGTTTGGAAAATTCTTTAAGAATAAAAAGTTTGCTAGAAAGTTTAAAGGATCAAAAACTGAAAAAGGAGAAGGTAGTAAAAAGGAAAACAAGAAAGAACCACCCACTTGTTACAATTGTAAAAAGATAGGACATATTAAACCTAATTGTCCACAGCTCAAAAAGGATGCCAAAAAGAAGAAAAAGAAGGCAATGAAGGCTACTTGGGATGACACTAGCTCAAGTGAATCAAGTGATCAAGAAGTGGCCAACACATGCTTCATGGCGCATGATGATGAGATAAATTCCTACTATTCATCAAATGAATCTAGTGATAGTTCATGTAGTGACTCTAGTGATAGTATGTCATCATACAAAGAAATGCAAGCTGAACTCTTTGCTTTACACAATAGATTTGTAAGAGTCACAAAAAGGAACATTGCTTTAAAAGAACAAAATGAATCAATCAAAAATCAACTTGACACACTAAAATCAGTTGAAAAAGAAAAAGATTCACATATTGATGAACTTATGAAAAAGATTAATGACTTATCTCAAGAGATAGTTAAATTACAAGTGAATGGTCAAAATAAGAAAGACTTAGAAAATAAGGATCTTAAAGAAAAAATTGAAGATAAAGAGAAAATAATATTCAATTTTACCAAAGGAAAATAAAACATTGAAAAGTTGCTTGGTAAACAAAAAATGTCATTAGACAAGGAAGGAATAGGATATAATGGAATAGAGAACAAAAGGAAAAAAGGTCTTTATATGGGATATTTTGTCAAAGAGTCAAAATACTATGCAAGTACTTCCTCAAACAATATCTATCAACGCACTACATGTTTCCTATGTAAGAAAAAGGGACACATTAAATTTGATTGTCCATTTAAAAGAAAGGGTGTAAGAGTAAAGAAAGTATGGAAAATTAAAGAAAACAAAAATGAATCTAAGAAGTCTAAGAAAGTTTGGATTCCTAAGAATAACACATTGAATCCTTCTTGTAGGTTTGTCTTAGGACAACCACATCAAAAGACAAATGGTACTTGGACAGCGGATGTTCTAGGCACATGACCGGAGATAGATCCAAATTCACCACTCTAATGCTAAAAGATGGTGGATACGTCACTTTTGGAAACAATGTTAAGGGAAAAATCATTGGGATTGGTAAGATAGGTAAAGAACCTTCCCTCACTATTGATGATGTATTATTAGTTGAAGGGTTAAAACATAATCTATTAAGCATTAGCCAATTAAGTGACAAAGGATTTGATGTAACCTTTAAACAAGATAAATGTGTTGTTGAAAATAGAGAAAAACAAAATGTTTTCTTCACTGCTCAAAGAATTGACAAAGTATATTGCATAAACTTTGAAAAGATGAAATCTCAAAATATTACATGCTTAGTGTCTATGAACGAGGCTAGTTGGTTATGGCATAGAAGACTAGGACACACTAGTATGGACTTAATGTCAAGATTAGCTAAGAAGAACTTAGTAAGAGGACTTCCTAGTACAAAGTTTGTTAAAGATAAAATATGTGATGCTTGTCAACTAGGAAAACAAACTAAGTCCAGCTTTAAGAAAAAGAAACACATCTCTAATAGCAGGCCATTAGAACTTATTCACCTAGATTTGTTTGGAACAACTAGGACACAAAGTCTAGGAGGAAAATAATATGCTTTCGTCATCGTTGATGACTACTCTTGGTTTACATGGTACTCTTCTTAACCTCAAAAGATGAAGCATGCAATATGTTAATAAACCTATGTAAAAGACTTCAAAACGAAAAAGGTTATGGCATTACAAACATTAGAAGTAATCAAGGAAGAGAATTCAATAATAAAGATATAGAAAAATTCTGCAATGAACATGGAATTAGACACAAATTTTCAGCACCAAGAACTCCACAACAAAATGGAGTTGTAGAAAGAAAGAATAGGACACTTCAAGAAATGGCTAGGACTATGTTGAATGAAAACAAATTACCTAAATACTTTTGGGCTGAGCGGTTAACACTGCATGTTATGTGATAAATAGAGCGTCTATAAGATCGAGCTTAAACAAAACTCCATATGAATTATGGAAAGGAAGAAGACCCAATATAGCCTACTTTCATTCATTTGGATGTAAGTGCTTTGTACTTAATGACAAAGATAATTTCGGGAAATTCGATGCTAAGTCGGATGAAGGTATCTTCTTAGGATATGCAGCAAATAGCAAAGCCTATAGAGTCTACAATAAAAGAGCACTCACAATTATTGAATCAATCCATGTAACTTTTGATGAAGCTAATCCTTATGCTAAAACAATTGAAATTGAAGAGAAAGATGACGCTTTACAAAAACTAGAGAATTTAAATATTGAAGAAGTAAAAGAAGAGAAAGAAGAAATCATTAAAGAGACTCCAAATGATAATGCTACAGAAAACTCTGAATTACCAAAGGAATGGAAATACATAGGAAATCATCCCAAAGACCAAATAATAAAAGAATCTTCTAAAGGAATAACTACAAGATCATCTTTGAAAAACCTATGTAATTACTATGCATTCCTATCTCAAGAGGAACCTAAAAATGTAGAAGCCGCCCTTAAAGATGAGTCTTGGATAATGCTATGCAAGAAGAATTAAATCAATTTGAAAAAAGTAAAGTATGGCAATTAGTACCCAAACCTAAAAATCATTCAATTATTGGAACTAAATGGTTATTTAGAAATAAAAAGGATGAAAATGGTATAGTTGTTAGAAACAAAGGTAGGCTTGTAACAAAAGGGTATAATCAAGAAGAAGGAATAGATTATGAAGAAACTTTTGCCCCGTAGCTAGAATGGAAACAATAAGAATGTTATTAGCCTACACATCCTACAAAGAATTCAAATTATACCAAATGGATGTTAAAAGTGCATTCTTAAATGGATATATAAATGAAGAAGTATACGTAAAACAACCTCCAAGATTTGAAGATATAAAACAACCTAATCATGTATTTAGATTAACCAAAGCTTTGTATGGATTAAAACAAGCTCCTAGAGCTTGGTATGAAAGGTTAAGTAAATTCTTACTAATGGTTTCTCAAGAGGAAAGGTGGATAGTACCTTACTCATAAAATCCAAAAACAAAGACATGCTTATAATCCAAATCTATGTTGATGATATAATATTTGGTGTAACAAATGAAAACTTATGCAATGAATTCGCAAAATGCATGCAAGATGAGTTTAAAATGAGCATGATGGACGAATTAAACTACTTTCTTGGATTACAAATTAAGCAAGCTAAAATGGAACCTTTATAAATCAAACTAAATACATAAAAGACATACTAAAGAAATTTGACTTGGAAGGAAGCAAGCCTATAGGGACTCCCATGAGCACCTCAATAAGCCTTGATAAGGATGAAAAAGGAAAATCTATTGATTCAAAATACTATAGAGGCATGATAGGTAGCTTATTATATTTATCAGCAAGTAGACCAGATATAATGTTTAGCGTATGCATGTGCGCTCGATTTCAATCCGCTCCCAAAGAATCATATCAAATTGCTGTTAAAAGGATACTAAGATACTTAATAGGAACTCTTGATCTAGGATTATGGTATCCCAAAGACATTAGTTTTGAAATGATTAGTTATTCGGATGCTGACTATGCCGGGTGCAAGATTGATAGAAAAAGCACAAGTGACACATGTCACTTTCTAGGACGTTCCTTAGTATTGTGGTTTTCAAAGAAACAAAACTCAGTAGCTTTATCGACTGCTGAAGCTGAGTATGTTGCAGCCAGGAGTTGTTGTGCACAAAGCCTATATATGAAACAACAATTAAAAGATTTTAATCTAGAATATCAAACAATTCCTATTAAGTGTGATAATACAAGTGCTATAAATATTTCAAAAAATCCAGTATCTTTCTCAACAAAACACATTGATATTAGACATCACTTCTTAAGAGATCACGTACAAAAAAAAGAAATAACCCTTGAGTTTGTAAATACAAATGATCAATTAGCAAATATTTTCACAAAACCACTTTCAGAGGATTGGTTTGAATTTATTAGACGTGAATTAGGGATGTTACATGCTTGATAAGTCATTTAGGAAAGAAATTTAGAACAGCCTGCATGACAAGCAACTGCCACCTGAAAGGCAAGCGCCTGCCAGGCTACTGCCTAATGAATATGAGTCATCAGGCACCTGACTCTTTGAGTGGCAGGCGCCTGACTCGCGGCGGGTTACTTTAAACGCGAAAATTATTTCATTTTAAACACAGCAGCTGCCTGACTCTGTTCCATCCATCTCCAAAACCCTCTCTCCTTCCCTTATTATCTTTTCTCCTTCCACAAATCCATCCAAACTCCTTCACCACTCCACTACATCCATCCCTACACCTTCATATTTTAGGGTTTGGGGTATCTTATTTTCATCACTATGCCTCGAACAAAGACGACCAAACATAAAGACAAGGCTTCCTCCTCTCGACAAGCCAACGTCGATGACATAGAAAAATGGTTAACCTCTCCTCATGCAAAATCGTTGTATAGAAACCATAGTCGAAACACCACTCCCATATTCAGTAAAGTTTTGGATGTTCCCTTCTTTGAGTCTGATTTTCCCAAAATTTAAGCATTATTCAAGTTCATTCAGAACCAAGCCAAGGGATATTATCCTGACTTGACAAAAATTTTTTATGCCAATATGGTGAAGAAAGAAATTGGATTTTCCACTGATCTCATGGGCCATTCAATCACTCTCACACCACAGTCCTTAAGCAAACTGTTTCGAATAAAACGAGGAGAGTTTGAATGCAATCCTGTTGAAAAACAATGGATTATGGAGCAAGACTTTACTCCGCAAGACTTTTTGCCACTTGCCATGGAAGATCAACCCATATACTTTGGCAATCCCCCAATTTACAAACAACTTAATCTTCAAGCCATGATCCTACACAAACTGATTGCTTATAATATTTTGCCTAGAGCCGGATCATATGACCATGTTTCATTCTTAGATTGTTTTGTCATGTGGTGTTTGCTCAAAGGAAAAAAGTTGGATTTGGCTAGTCTTTTGATTAAGTGGATGCTAATGATGGTAGAATCTCCACGCATTGTTCTTCCCTATGGTAGGATTTTATCCTTGTTGTTTGCACACTACCAAGTCATCACACCATCCTCCAAATTTGTGAAAAGGACCCATTATGACCTATTTTCCTCCACTACTCTAAAACTGATGGGTTATACAAAATATACACAAGGATGGATTTACAGAGGGAATAGGCCACCTCAACCAGCTCCAGAGGACCCTATCCCTGCTCCACAGGAAGTAGATATGCCTTCATGATTTCTCCCGTTCTATCATCATTACTCCAGCTTCAGTAATGACATGAAAGTTTGCCTTAATTCACTTCAGGAGAAGGTCACAAGTGTACAATCTCAGTATTCCTCACTCCATCCGCGTCTTGAAAAATTAGAACAACATATTACTAGCTCCTCCCGGGTGCAGCACCTATGGACATCAGTTCTGCTCCGCCTAGTGATGCTGAATCTGAAGAAGAATCTGAGGAAAATAAGGAGAGTGGTGAAGCCTCCAAAGAACAATCTGCTAAGGAATCTGAAGGAACTAAGGAAGAAGACTCAAAAAGAAGCTAAAGATGACGAAAATAATGTTACAGGATCTTATCATGATACTTGATTTAGATATCTATCTTTTGTGATGTTATTGATTTTAAGAACTATGACTTTTTTGCTCACTTTTTGCTTACTATGGATGTATTGTACACTCTTCTTTTGTATATGCTCTTACATATCTATTATGTTTTGTATTTCTCCTTTTTGAATTATGTCAAACGGGGGAGTATCATTATGAGCAAAAGAAGATTACCTACTTGATGAGCATGATATCCTATGAATTTTATATCTTATGAATTTTGATGAGCATGATATGAATCCTATGAATTTTAATGAGCATGATATCCTACGAATCCTATGAATTTTATATCTTATGAATTTTGATGAGCATGATATCTTATGCACTTAATGCTATAATGAACTTTTGAAAATGCACTTTGAAGATATTTATTATGCTTATTGTAAGGGGGAGCCTCTTAAGGTTCACTCTCTTTTTGCTCCTTATTCGTCATCATCAAAAAGGAGGAGATTGTTGGCCTAACAACGCTTACGACCCTTATTTTGATGATAACAAAGTAAGGAAATTTAATATGCTTCAAAGTTGTGTTGTTTCAGGAAAAACAGATCTTGGAAGTTCAAAGTCATAAATTCTTAGCATACATATGATCACATGGAATATTTCAAAAGCTTACATCAATTCAAGTGATCAAGAACGAAAGCAAGATGAAATTCAGGACTTAATGGACTCAAAGCAAACAAGCTCATATATAAAGACTTCAAGGACTTCAAGAATTGAAAGTCTATAGGAACTATTATGTAAGTACTTCACATATACTCCAATATGAAATTCCTTGAAGCTCATTAGGTATAAGAGACCTAGAGACCTAAACTTAATCTTGGAAAATATTTTTTAAGTAAACAAATAAA
Organism: Malania oleifera; assembly: GCF_029873635.1. Lineage (NCBI taxonomy): Eukaryota > Viridiplantae > Streptophyta > Magnoliopsida > Santalales > Ximeniaceae > Malania > Malania oleifera. The sequence goes on from NC_080426.1 coordinate 49,628,918, forward strand.
AAATTCAAGATTTGAGAAGCAAATAGAGTTTTTGCAAAGAAATCTTAAAAACAGTGTTTTGAACTAAACAGAAACCTGACTGAAAACCCTCAGTAGGCTGACATATTTAGTGTTTTTAAGGTGGATAGACAAAAGGTCGTCAAACTACTGACTAGACCTTGACAGGCGCCTGACGTGGTAAATTGAGAAGCCTAACTGGGTTCTGCCAGGCAACTGCCACCCTTCTCCCTTTGATTTAAAACTGAGTTTTAAAGTGGCAGGCGCTTGACCAAAAGTGATAGGCTACTGCCACGCGGGAAAATTCAAATTTTTTATAACAATAAAATTTTTAAAATTGATTGCTTGGGTCTCAAATTTGTCTAAAACTCGGACACTACTCTAAGTAAACTTGGGGATCAAGTAAGTCACTTTTCCAAATCTATAAATTGCCCCCAAGGCGATTGATTTTATTCACCAAGCATCAAATTCAGCTCTCAAACTCTCTCAATTACTCTCATCTTTCAAAGGCTCTCTTGCTCACATATTGCTCACGAATTCCACTGAGTATTGCTGACTCTCAATCACTGAGTTTGTACTTCAAGTCTAAATCTTTCATTCATTGAAAGAATCAACCGGTGATAAAACCCCTTGAGCTTCAATTTCAATTTCATATTGATTTACTTTGAAGTATATAGTTTTGCTATAGTACTAATCAGCTCTATTGGAGAGTTTCTTGTGTACAAAAATCTCTTGATTATTTTCTTCTAGATTGTTGATGATTCCAAGGTGATTGGATCGTTGGACCGAGAGAGGGGAATCTCTTGGAGAGGGTGCTCTGCCCTTAAGGAGAGAAATTTGTAAACGGTTTGCTCTACCCAGAAAGAGTGTTACTAGTGGAATCCTTTGGTGGTATTGGCCAAAGGCGAGGACGTAGGCCGGGAATAAGCCGAACCTCGTAAAATCGTGGTCTTCTTCTTGCCCTACTCTTTTAAATTTCAGCACTATATATATTGGTTGTGTATGCTAAGTGCAAGTTGCAGGTTTCAAATGCTGAATTAAAAGAAAACTCTTAATTCAAAGAAAGTACGTTTCAATTAACCGTTTGTGGAAACCCACAAGGGAGTACGTTGGTTAATTTGCGGAAATATTAATTAAGAGAACGCAATAAAAATCAACTCAAAAACAAGGCTTGCATAACAATTTACAGGGCTGCTAACAAAAGCTGAAAGTGCACAAAGTTTTGCATCGTTTTGGTTGGTTTGTGATTGGTTGAATTATTGTTTGTTTAATTGTTTGGTTAAGCTTTAAATTAACTTGTGGTGAGTTTTAGTTTTGGTGGTGTGTGAATTGTTTAATAAGCTATGTGTTTAAGTTTTGGTTTGGGAATTAATAAATCAAGAAACTTAAGAATTTCTTAAAAAGGAATCTAAATTTTTAATAACCCAATTCACTCCCCTCTTGGGATCACTATTCCACTTTCAATCTTCAATCAAAAGGCAATTCAGTCCAAGTTGCATCTGTATATCCCTAAATATGAGTGTGGCCCCGATCCTGAAATAAGAGACGTCTCCCTGGTGCACCTTTAAGATATCTCAAAATGCGAATCACTACATCCTTGTAACTTGTTTTCGGGAAATCGAGAAACTGACTCAAAACATGAGAAGGATATATCTGCTCAAGTGACTATAAGATAATTCAACTTTCCAATAAGTCTCTGTTACCGTCCTAGGTTAGGCAACAAATCACCCATATCTGGCAATAACTTACTATTGGGATCTATGGGTGTATCAACATATTTGAATCTCAATAGTCTCATCTCATCTAAAAGATCAAGAACATACTTTCTCTAAGCCAAGATAGTTCCTGAACAAGATCTCGATACTTCTATACCCAAGAAGTACTTCAATGGTCCCAAATCCTTTGTCTAAAACTTAGTATGCAGAAAATGTTTTAGGCTTTGAATACCGTGGTCATCATCACCAATAATCACAATATCATCCACATACACTACAAACAGAATCTTTTCAAATGGAGTATGGCGATAAATACAGAATGATCTACTGCGCACCGTTGAAGGTCAAACTCAAGTACTACATCTACAGTACTAAAGCAACCAAACCATGCCCTTGGAGATTATTTCAAACCATACAGTGACTTCTTGAATCGACACACTAAGCTTGACTCCTCCTGAGCAACAAACCCAGGTGGTTGCTCCGTATAAACATCCTCCTGAAGATCACCATGTAGGAAAGCATTCTTCACATCTAACTAGTGTAGAGGCCAAAGATAGGTGGTGGCTAAGGAGATGAACAAACGTACTGAGGCGAGTTTGGCTACAGGGGAGAATGTGTCTGAATAGTCCAGGCCATACACCTAAGTATATCCCTTAACAACAAGGCAGGCCTTCAATCAATCCAAGGAACCATCTAGATTAACCTCCACATTATGCACCCAACGACAACCAACCACAAACTTATCAAGAGGAAGACGTACTAAGTACCAAGTATCATTATCCTTAGAGCACACATCTTTTCTATCATTGCATTCCTCCACCCAGAATAGGACATGGCTTCGGAAAAAGATTTTGGTAAAGCAATAGAAGACAAAGTGCTAACAAACAGTACTATAAGGGTGAGAGGAAATGATAACAAACAAAATCAGAGATTGGATATTGGCTACAACTACGTTAACCTTTTCGAACAGCACTGGGAAGATCAACATCTTGGGAACTAGGATCATCTAATGAGGGAACTAAGGGTGTAGAAGTAGAAGCTAAAGGAGGCTCTTCTCCCTTTAGTCGTCGTGTGTATACTTGCAAATTGGAATGATCCAAGCAACGAGAAGGACTCAAACTGGATGAAGATGTTGGAGGACTGGGAACATATACTAGGTTAGGTTTTGGAAGACAAGACAAAGGAAGGGACTCATTAAGGTCAAAAAAATATCAAGGAATCAAAGTAGTATGGTGTAGACTTAAAAAAGGTGGCATCAGCAAAGACAAAGAATCAATATAAAGCAGGGTTATAACATTGATATCCCTTGTGAGTATAGGAATACCCTAGAAAAAATAGCGTGTGGATCCAACTTATCCGTTCCTGCAGTAATTGATGGACAAAAGACACACAACCAAATATACAAGGACAAAGGGAGAACAAAGGCACCTTAGGGAAGATAAATGAATACGGGATTTTACCACCAAAGACAGAGGGTGGCATTTTATTAATGAGAGAACAAGCCAAAAAAACTTTAGGGACATTCTTTTGACACAATAGGGTACGAGTGACTTCGAGAATATGTCTGTTTTTTTATTCTATAACTCCATTTTGTTGTGGAGTTTGGGCATAAGAAAACTGATGGATCATACGAGAATTAGTCATATAGGCACTAAATTGGGTACTGAAGTACTCCTTAGCATTACCACTACGAAGTATATTGATTGGAATGTCAAAGTAAGTTTTTATTTGAGAACAGAAGGCACAAAAGATATTAAAGAACTCAGAACGATCTTTCATTAAATACAACCAAATCATCCTAGAGTAGTCATCGACAAATGCAACAAAGTACCGAAACCCCAATTTCGACGTGACACGACTTAGACCCCAAACATTAGAATGGACAAGCATGAAAGGACTATCTACCCATTTCTTGACTCGGGAAGTAAAGGGAACACAATGATGTTTTTCCAACTAGCAAGACTCGCACTCAAGACTAGACACAAAACTCAAGGTATGAACTAGCTGTTTTAATTTGTCCAAGCACGGATGGCCAAGGCAACAATGGATTTGAAGCGGTGTAGCAGCAGTTGTGCAAGCAAAATGGGAGAAGAGAGTGACTCAAAGTAGTAGAGTCCACAAGTCTCACGTCGTATACCAATTGTACTCAAGGTTTTGGAGTGTGCAAACATGAAAAAGGACTCTAGTACCCCTGACTCCTAATAAATCAACTCAGGGTTTGCACATGTTTTCTTGTACTCAATTCGATAACGCATAAGGTATCAAATTGTTGTTCTCAAAGTGATGAAGTAAAAATTAAACAATTACAATGTTAGGTTTTGTTTGTTTGCACTAAATAGCCTTTATTCAAAGGCTAACTCTCATTCAATTCACAATTAATTGAATTGAGCAGCTCATTTCCTCCTTTCAATGCCCTCTGAACCTCTCTTAATCAATCTAATATAAACTACATGACCAGGGGCAGCATCACGGTTCTACAGCCAGAGAAGATATTAGAAGAAATTGAAAAGAGGAAGGAGAAGGGAAAAGAGAGGAGATACAAGGGGAAACTCATGTTCACTTCCCAAAAAATAAGAATTAGTAACTTTTTTAGTGGATTGTATGGATTTTTCTTGCAATCTATGCTTCTCTCTCTCACCCCCACCCCCCCAAAAAAAAAAAAAGAATTTAGTAACTTTTTTAGTGGATTTCCTCTCTTCTTTTTTTCAGTACTAATGTAGATTTCTTGTGATATGTAATTTTTCTTTGTTTAATTTGGATAATTTTTTAGGCTTTTAACATTTTCTCATATCTTTTAGTTTCTCTCAAGGATACATATTGATACATATTCAGAAGTTTATCAAAAAATTTAATTTTTTGATTAACTTTATGCAAAATTCAGAACTTAAAACTTAATTTAATTAAACGACACTGATACTAAAACAATTCTGAATGGGGAAAAAAACTAAAAAGCTACAGAAAGTTCAAAATAAACAGTGCATCAACAGTTAGTCCCTTAATACACCATGTATTGAGATATGGAGATGATGATGATCATGATCATGATGATGATGATCATAATAATAATAATAAATAAATCAAGATTTAACTCCATAATTTCACTGCCAACAATCAAAGTCCATAATAAGTCTTTCCATAGTTTCACTGCAATAAAATAAGAATGAAAAACTCAACATTTTCGCCTAAAACAAGAGACAAATTTCATTATTTAAAACTAGGAAAGTCGAGACCTTTTATGTCCATCCTAAACTATAATCGTGTTTCAAAAGCTTGTTTTCCAATAGACAGATCGAAGCCTCAAACTAGCATATAAATGCAACTAAAACTGAAGTAATTCCAAATTGAAAACTCAGACTTGCACAAAATAAGTTATGGTAACAAATTACCTGTTTTAAAAGTAATGGCAAATCCTTAGCTCTTAATGGAACCTCATTGTTTGCCACTGCATAATCAATACCCCTGTATTTGTAAAACGCAAATATTTTGTTAAGCTTAGTAACGAGATATGATGTACAGGCATAATCAGTTTATCAAATATCTACTAGAAGCACTCTCAATTCATTATGCAATAATGAGAAAAAAAAAAAACAAGAATTGGTAAAAAAAAAAAACAAGAATTTCAAACTCAAAACATACTTGTTACACAGGAATTCATATTACAGTATCATTTAGGAAGGAATGGTAAATGAATTAGAAGCAACCAAGAATAAAATGATAATGACTGTCACTATGAATCATTCGCAAGAATTCTGTATGAGCACCTCAATCACGAAATGTTTTGCACTAGCTAAACACTTACTGCCCACACTCACCTCTTGTCCCCAGCACACAAATACACACCTGGTTTTTTTTTTTTTTTCTTTTAGGTTGTGGCATTTTGACAGTTAAAATGGGCATTTCGCCATAAAATGACTGGAGGGCTGTTGCAACAACAACAAAACCAAGCCTTAAGTCCCACTAGTTGGGTTCGGCTATGGAATGTCGATTTACATCAACAATGCATGCCGCTGCCCCCAATATGAGCTATTCACATTAGATAGAGTTTATGGCTTCACTGCAGATCTATTGTTCAGCTTAGAAATCCATAACTCCCACAACTGTGCGCAAACTAATGCCATTTTGTTTCAGAATATGTGCAATACCCAATATTCATGCCTAGAATTCAATCCAATATCAAAGCTAGCCACTCCAACTATATAACACCATCATTTCACAATATATACCTAAAAAAAAAAAATTGCCAACCATTCTACTACGTTTTCGCCATTAATGCCTAAACAAACGCTGATAACCACTCCACGTCCGAAAATTCCATAACTCAACATAGTCAATCCAGATTCAATCCCCAAGTGTTCTTTGCAACAAAATTAAGATGCACACGAGCGCCAACACTCAACACAAAAAGAAGAAGTGAAGAAGAATTATATTAAGAAGATGAAGAAGCAAAAGAAAAGACCTGGCAAGGGAGACGCAAAGTTCAGGAAACTCCGGCGAGTTGGTGAGCTGTCCTGTCCGAATGCGCAACGCCAGCAAATCCATCAGAGGCGCCACTAGGAGGGCCCCTCCTAGCTCACTGTCGGAGACCGTCGTCGCCTCCGTACGCGGCGGAGGAATTATGCCCGCCATTCGCACCACCTCTCTCTGTCTCTCTCTCTTTCTATGCGTTCTGGAAGGTCCGTTACTTACAGAGTTTAAAATAACTTAAATGCCCCTCGTATCTCTAGGGAATTACGAAACAAGGTGAGGGAACAGCTTGGTAAACATGGGAGGATAGCAGGGGTAGAATCGGCACTGAAATTTTCGAGCCATGCGTCGCCGGTCTACCTGCTAGTTTTCCGAAAACAAAACCGTCTTAAGTCGTACCAATCAACAACATAAATAATGCTTACAATTCCAGAGGAGTTCGGTATGAGCTCACGTGAACCGCGCGTGATACCCTTGCTCATGTAAAAAGTGTCTTACATTTTCAATTGAAAAAAAAAAAAAAATCATCCTAATTAAGAATTTTAAGACCAATTCAATTGTATAAAATATGAAATAGTATTTTTATTTTAGATTTTTAAAAAATTATTAAAATGACATGTTATTTTTTATACAGAAAAGTTAAAAATATATTTTTGTTGTTTCTCAACTTGTTGTACAAGCGTTAATAATTGACTTATAATATGGTATTTTTATAATTATTCAAAATTTTGAAATTAAAAAAATGCAATTTGTGCGCTGCTTTTGTAATTATTTGAGAATTTTGTGCTTTATAGTTATGGGTGCATTTATGGTAAGCAAAATGATTTACAAAGACTAGGATTTTATTTTTAAACTAAAAAATAAATTAAAAATTCATTGTGATATACATTAATTAAAAGAACATGTATTCACATTGAAATTTGATGCACTCAAATAATTTGCACTTGAATTCAAGTTCAATATAGATAATGCTTAATTCAAAGTTTGATCTAATAAGCACTCTCATAGTCAATTCATACTCAAAGTAGTTAGGTGAATCTTGATTGTTGAGTACAAGTGACCATTTTCTTTTATTTTTACCCTTTAAGTATCTTTTCAGCCTCTTTTTCTACCTTATAACATTCTATGTCTCATATTTACATGTCGTGTGTCAATGCGTGTTACATATGACGTTATATGTCAGTGAGTGTTACTTTGACTTATCCGTAACCATCTCATGCAAGTTCCCTTTTGTCCAAGTGAAAGCCTTCATCAATATTTACTAGCTTGCTGGCCACAAGTTCTTCATCCTTTGACTTTTATATGCGTAACTCTTGAGATATTTATACAAATGACCACGTCTTCCCCCGCCAAATCGCCCTCGATAGTTACATACAGATTGCTTGAATTCAAAACTAATATACAAAATTTCATAAGCCAAAAAAAAAAAAACTAACAAACAATATGGGATGTAGGAGCCCAAATTTCATAATGTACATCCAAAAACCATAAATTAAGCAACAATCGTGTATCTGGGATTACTGCATGTTCAAACCAAAGTTAAAAGTTTCCAATTTGGAATTGTTGGCAAAAAGAAAAACCTCCTCTTGCAGATCACCATGTAGGAAAGCATTCTTCACGTTAGAAACATATGTAAGGAAAAAACAAACTCAAAATCGGGCTTTTAGGTACCTAAAATGTAGGATATACATTTTAAAAAGTCACAAATTATACACATATTGTTACACCCAAAAATTGAATAGCTTTTGAGAGTTGACCTTGGACCGCGACCACCTGAAAGGAATCAAACAACAATAGCTTAGAGGACCCGAAATGTACTTCGAGAGATCACTCCAATGCTTAAGTTAGGAATCAAGAGAGGTTTAGATTGCAACAGTAAAGAATAATGGATGAGAATGGTGAGAAGGAAATGCTTACCTCCTCTTGGAGTACCCTTTTGTAGTGGTTGAGGTATGCCCTTTTAAATTTAGTATTTATGGGCGCATTATTATGTTTGTGGGGGATTATAGATAATTTATAAGTATTTATGTTGGGGTGTAGTTGTGGTTTCTTATGTGTGACCCCTCATGAATATGCTTATTAATTTTGGGTATATTAGTCCACACCCCCCCCCCCTTACTCTCAAATTTTTGAATAGAGTTTCTTTTCTTTAAGAGTATTTTGAATCATCTACCTTTGTGCATATGATTTTTTCCCCATCAGACACGAGGTCGATTAGAGGGGTTTTGGCTTACTCCAAGCCAATTTGGGGCTTCCAGCTCAATCCAAGCTGATTGGTCAAGGCTCAATCTGAGCTGGTTTCAAGATTCCCTAGCTCAATACGGGCCGATTTCGAACGTCCCAACTCAATCCAAGCCGATTCCAAGATGTCCCAGCTCAATCCGAGCCATTTGCATTGGTTAAGGCTCATTCTGAGCCATCTTAAAGGGGCTAGGCTAAATCCGTGCTGGTTTTAGAGTGCCTCGGCTCAACCCAAGCCAGTTTCAAAGTTTTTTGACTCAACCAAAGCTAGTTACAGAGTGCCTGGGCTTAATTTGATCCGGTTTCAGAGTGCCTCAGCTCAATTTGAGCTGGTTTCAGAGCACCTCGGGTCAATCCAAGCCAATTTAAGAGGGCTCGGCTTAATATGAGTCGATTTCAAAGTGCCCCAACTCAATCTAAGCCAAATTTAGAGCACCTAGACTCAATACGAGCCAATTTTAGAGTGCGTTGGCTTAATCCAAGCCGATTTCAAAGTGCCCCCATCTCAATATAAGCCAATTTTAGAAGGCCTTGCTCAATTTGAGCCAATTTCAAAGTGCTCAGCTCAATTTGAAGCGAACTTTAGAGCGCATTGGCTCAATCCGTGCCCATTTCACAACTTTGGCTAGTTACTTTTGGCTTTTTTCAAGTCATTGGAATAGTTTTTGGGCCTTTTTCAAGTGTTCTGTGAGGTGGCTCCTATAGATGTTGGGAATAGTGTGATCCCAAGAGGGGGGTAAATTGGAGATTTAAAACTTTTCGACTAAGTTAAATATTTGCTGATTCACCATAATTCATTTCACATTCAATATTAAAAGTGTGTATGTAAAATGATTAAGCTATCAGTGCAGACATACATGTGTGCAACATATCTCATTTAAATTAAATATGTGCATGCGAATAATTATAACAGTAAATAAGCAAGCATACACATATGAAAATTAAAGTTCTGTAATTAAATGAGATAGAGAAAGAGAGAGAGAGACACATAGAGTTTGTTATTGAGGTTCGGCCAAAGCAGCCTACATCCCCGCCTTGAGCATACCCCTCAAGGATTCCACTAACCCTTCTCACTTATGGGTAAAGTAGAAATCGTTTACAAACTCCTCTCCTTACTGGGCAAGGAATACCCCAAGTCACATTACAAGGCCAACCCCAACCTATTCACCTCTCCTTACAGGGTGAGGAATACCCCAACTTAATTACTAGGTTGAGCGGAACTAGTCTCCCTTACGAAGCGAAGACTCCCACGTTCAATTACGAGTGAACCCAACTGGTCTCCCTTACGGGGTAGAGACTCCCCAGTTCAATTAATGGACTGAACTCAACTGTTATAATACAATCATTTTTGTACATATAAAATGCTTCTGAAAATACGAGTAAAGATGTACACGTTTAAGCTCAAAATGTACTCTCTAATGATATGAAATATGCTCAGTAGATAAAGGGTGTTTTCTCAAAACAATATTTTAAATCTTTGAGAAATGATGTGTATGATAAAATACTCAAAGATATGACCCAAATAAAATTTTCTCCTAAAAATATATTTCAATAAAAATATAGGAGAACCTAGGGTTTTCTCTTCAAATAGTTTTTGCACAAATAAAATATATATGAATATATATATATATATATATATATATATATGATAAATATGTTCTCCAATAAAGATTTTTGTAATAGAAGATTATTTGGAGAATCTAGGATTTAAGCTCAAAAGGTATTTGTGCAATAAACACAATTAAAAATAAATGCCCAAACAAAAAAACTCTCTTAAAAAGATTTTCAAAGAAAGAGTGAAAGAGAGTTGGAAAGATTAAAATATTTTACCCCAAAGAAATGATTTTTGTAATAAAAATAGTTTGGGAGAACTTTGATTAACAAAATATTTTGAGAGGATTTTAACATTAATCAAAGTTACTAATTGAAGTTATGTGAGGAGTATTTATAGACTCTGAGAAAATTATGACCATTGGGGACACGCTCTATATTTTGGAAATGTTTAATTACGAAATTAATTACATTTTAGCACTTAAAAAATTTCCAACTCAAGAGGTTTGGTCGGCTGACCTTTAGTGTCGGTCAACCCAACACACATAGCCATTCTAAGTTTTGAAATAGGTCTGGATGGCTGTGGGAATGATCGGTCGGCTGAGCAAGGCGATTTTCCAAACCTTCGTACGTTCGATCGTTTGGTCTTAAGGTCGGTCTGCCGGTTCTTTATGATCAATTGGCTAAGGTGATTTTGAACTAAAAGATCGGTCGGCCGAGGACAATAGAAAGGTAAAAAACTCATGGTCGGTCAACTAGTGGAAAAATATGTTCAATTTATGGTCAGTCAGCTGAGGCTTAGTCAACTTTTTGACTACTAGCCTATAGTGCGATCGATCGACCGTGGTGATTTAAACCTCAATGGGTCGGTCGACCTGGGTGTTAACTTTACTGTAATCCCAATAGGGGATGAATTGGTATTTTAAAATTTTCTCTCCTAGGTCAAATATCCAGCAACAGTATTACACAATCCTAGGGTCAATCTAAGACAGATAATAAGATGAATCAATAAATGTAGCTTAAATTAAATTTCATAAGTAAATTACTCAAGCATGCACAGTAAAGCAAGTAGAACACTAGATGTGTTATCGAGGTTCGGCAAATGTGTCTATGTCCTTGCATTGGCTCACAAGTACAAGAATTACACTACGACTCACTTAAGGGGTAGAGCAACACCGAAATACAATTAGGTCAAATTAAAGTAGGGTTGACATCAACCTTTACAACCAATCCTTCCGGGCTGGATTAACGTCCTCTCAGACCACGCTTGGAATACAACAGATTCACAATACAAATTTCGTGTACAAAAATATGTGCTTCTCCAATAAGCAAATTTGTACCAATATAATCAATACACTACACTATGATAAGATATGATAAGCTCAATGTAGTTTAAATGTCTACTCTCAAATAATGCAAGTATAGCAATTTGAGTGCGAGAGTGTATGTGTCAATAGGATCTTTGAATCAAGATAACAATATCAATGACAAAGTGTAGTATCAAAGATCTTAAACTCACAAGCAAATATCTCAAAAATGTTTTTTTCTCAAAAATCAAGCACAAGAGATATTTGAATTTATTTTGTAAAAATATTTCACAAACAAACACAATACGAGCTCTTGAGTTTTGCAACAATAATGCAAAACTTACAAGCTCTAGAGAGTTTTCCCAAAGAAGACTTATTAACAAAGTCACAAGGGAAAAACTCAAAGCTTACTCTCAAATAAAATCACTTTTTATCAAATACAAGCAATGAAAGTGTAAGTTTTATAATATGATATCTCAAACACTCTTACTAAATGATTTTAACAAGGAAGATGAGTAAGAATGGAAGTAGTAGGCTTGTAGGTGAAAAACGAGTATTTGAAAATTCAGCGAGAATATTGCGAATGATGTTTGCTAATTAGTTGCAAATCAAACCAAATGAGGGAGTATATATAGATACTCCAAAAAATATAATCGTTCGGGACTCATCTAGTATTTTTGAAAAGTTTAAGTGAGGTTTATAAAAAATAAACCTTGTTTTACCTTGGTAAAAATTGGGCAACCCGAGAGTTTTCGCTCGACCATATTTTAGGTTTGGTTGACCATATCACTAAGTTCAGTTGACTGTGACATTTTTTAACAAAGGTTTTGGTCGACCACATTAAGGCAATTTTGAACCCTCCGAGGTTTGGTCATCCAGGGCATGCTCGGTTGACCAAATTTTGAGGTTCAGTCAACCAAGTCAGATTTTAACTAGTAGTTCGGTTGACCAGGTTGTTGGGAATCACCCACGTGTCAGTTCGGTCAACCGTGCAGTGCAAGTTCATTTCAAAATGGTCAACCGAATAGTCAACGAGTTGACTCCGTTAGGTTTGGTCAACCGAAGCTTCTATGTAGGTTCGGGTTCGGTTGACCGAACACACTTAAAGTGTGCATTTAAGTCTTGGTTTTCATTTTGAAGTCACCCCTGTTCACATAATTATAACTTCTAAGTTATAGGCGACTTTTCATGTGATATTTAGGCACCTAAGGTCAGTCTATGACTTAGGTTTTTAAATTAAGCCCAAAAATCCGACATCGGTCAACCTTCTCCCTATGGTCAAACTATGGTCATTGAGCTTATTATGCATGCAATGCATTAATTATTACAGACCATGACTTAAATAAATATTATAGATCCAAATTGAATGAGATATAAATTACAACAAATAAATATGTTGGGTCTTTATTTTCTTCAAGTCACCACTTGCTTTTATATAACTTTATCAATATGATCATGCACACAAACTGGGAAGACATTAAATACCAAAGTATTTGTCATAACCAAAATGGGATATGACCCATAAGGTCAAAACGGGGCTATTTAATTAACCCAAAAAATCTAACGTCGATCAACCGTCTTTGTCAAATTCATTTTAGTCCAAATTTTTTACCCTAACCGATTAGTTATTAAGAAAAGGTTTTTCTGTGAAAAGTGTTGATCCCTAGGGTTTTTCTACGGCTTTTGATTCGCTACGATCAATCTATGGTTTTGTCTGAGCCTTCAAATCATATCATGCAAGATATATGCATTATTACAAACCATATATGAACACTAAATGCAATACATATGAAATCAAATGTCTTCTTCTTCTCCTTTGCTCTTTTGTCTTCATGGAGTACGCCAGATTAAGCTTTAAGTCCTGTCTTGGCTTCCATGTTCCTCTTTTGTGTGTGCATTGTGAATTGTAAGCATGTTCAAAACACTAGGCACACACATTAGATCCAAGTGCTTTGTCAGCATCAAAATAGAGATTGGACTGAAAAAGTCAACAATACATATATACATACATGCATACATACATACATACATATATATATGTATGTATGTATGTATAAAGGCAATTTTCAATCAAAAAATTATACCTTTTTCAAGGTAGTTTTTTGGATGATTTTATCTGAGTGGCCTTCTATCGAACACCTTTTGTGAAGCTACTTCTCTATAGAGCAGCTCCTTGCTGAGCAGGTGTTATTATCTGCTATACAGATTTTGTAAAGCACTATCTTATGAGTTGTTCTCATCAAGTGGGCATGCCTTTAGGCCTCATGAGCAGTGCTCATCAGATGGGCCATTCCTAGTGAGCAGCGCTCTCTCTTTGGTTGCCTCATGAGTTGTGCTTACAAGTGGGCTTGTCTTCAAGCCTCATGAGTGGTGCTCATCAGATGGATCATTATTGGTGAGCAGTGCTCACTTTTGGGTTGCATCATGAGTTTTTCTTATCAAGTGGGGATGTCTTTGGACCTTATGAGTGGTGTTCATTAGATGGGTCATTTCTAGTGATCAAGGCTCACTCTTGGATTGCCTAATGAGTTGTGCTCATCAAGTGGGCATGTATTCGAGTCTCATAAGCAATTCTCATCAGATGGGCCATTCTAGGTAAGCAGGGCTCACTCTTGGGTTACCTCATGAGTTGTGCTCATCAAATGGGCAAATCTTCCCAGAGCATCGTGATTTCTACCATTATGATTTATGCCATCGTGATTCGTGCATCGTAATTCACTCTATCATGACTCTATAACTAGCTTCCCTCTCTTCTTCATTTCCTTTATCTTAAAGGAAGCTGCTTTTATAGGAGGTATGCTTTCTTCCCTTTTCTCTCTTTTTTTCTTCATTCCTTAGTGATTAGTCTATTTGGATGTTTGCAGCAATTCTTGATTGTTCTTCATGCATTTTCACATATTCTTCTTCTATTCTTCATGTGTTCTTCAAAATTTCCAAAAAGTCTTTCTTTTTTATCTTGTCTAAAGAGTAAAAGTGTTTTTTTTTCGTTGTTATCCTTCATCTAGGAGCCTTGTAAAAATGGAAAATTTTGAGGCACAATCTTCAACGGCTGTTAGTGCGAGGAGTGCTAGATATTGACTATCCTTAGATGATCTATCTTGTCTACACAATTTATATTTTATTCCGAGCACTATTCACCTCAGGGTGCCTTCCAGCTCTGAATTGGCCCTCCAATTACGTCCAGATGAAGTCTACTTGTATGTTGACTACTTTGAGACTAGGCTTAGGCTACCTTTTCACCCTTTCATCTCCGATATTTTATGATTCTACAACCTATCACCCAATTAATTGGTCCCCAACTTTTATCTTACCTCGTGTGCTTCGCGGCTCTGCTCATCTGAAATGGTCACCAACCTATGGACCAGTTATTTCGATTATGTCATCAGATAAGGAGACATTCTTTTAAAAAGGAGGTTTTCTATTTTCGTTGCCTTCCAGAGTTCAAGCTTTTCACCCCTAGAACTTTTTCCATTCATCAGTGGAATTCTAGGTTCTTCTTTGCTTTTGAGGAGTTGAATTTTCATGGACCTCATACTTGGTCAACTCCTATTGACGATGACATCTCTTCTCCTACCTTCCTGTAGTTCACTTTCCTCATATTTTTCTCTCTTTCTTAACATCTAATCTTGCAAACTGCAAAGTCTACTAGTACCCCCCACTCCCAAGTTTATCACCAATGGGGTAGGCTATTATTGAGGAAATCCGTCATGGGGCTCGTCAAGGAATCATCCCTTGCACTGAGCTGTTGAAGGAGCAAAATCTTGTGTGTTGCAGATTTAGCCCTGTTCCACCTGGTTTGCCAACTTATCTTTCACTCTTGGATTGAATTTGAGTAGATAATTGCCAAGAAGAAGAAAAGGAAAGGCAACATCAAGAAGAAGGCTTCTCAGGGTAAGTTTTCCCAAGTGCACAACACTCCTGAGGCTCCAAATGAGGCTCCTATATTGCTACCCTCAACTACAATAATCTAGGGGTCAAGTTTGCATGATTCATTCATCTCTGGCATTGCCCTTTGACATACCATACTCTCTAAAGATTCCTATGAGTTAAAGATGATGCTTCCTAAAGCCCTTAGCTCTGCGGCTCTTCACATTGCTTATCAGGTATATAACGGGTGTGTCTATATATATATATGTGTGTGTGTGTGTGTGTGTCTATCCTATTTACCTTTTTTTTTTAGCTTGCGGCAATCAATCTCACCTTAGAGGACAATGTTATTGAAATGCAGAAGGTGACCTTGGAGTCTAGGCAAAGAGCGGTGGACTTACAGACGTAGTTGAATGCTAGCACCGCTTACGATAACACCCTTCAAGAGAAGATTACCTTGATCCAGAATGTGGAAATCCTAACTACTATTGACTCTCCTATTGTTGGATATCAGTGCTCTAAAGAGTACCAGCAAGGTACAAAAAATTTAGAGTCAAGTCATATCATGTGGGCTTCTACAGATGTTAGGAGTAGTTTAAAATGAAGTATCCTAATATTGATGTATTCAGTATCTATTCTGTTGGCTATGGAAATGTGAGCACCCCCTCCCCCCCCCTTCAAGAGAGGAAGATGATGAGGAGGAAAATGAGGTAGAAGATGCAGTCAACTCTAGTGGGCAAGGCTTTGATTTGTAGAGCTTTTTTTATTAATTAATAAACTGCATCTAATAAGCTTTTATTCAAGAACATACTAATTGTTGATAATAATTTTAAAAAATTTCTAAGTCCCATGTGTTTTGAATCTCCTTCCTCGCTAAATCCTTTAATATGTATGTCCCGGTTTGATCTCTGTTGCTATCTAGTACAGTCCCTTCTAGTTAGGTTTTAGCTTGTTGGGTCTTAGGTCACCAAAATTGTTCTGAACTTTCCTTAACACCGAAATCCCCTGACTTGAACACTAGAGCTTTTACTCGGACATTGTAGTATTTTGCCACCCTATGTTGGTACACTGCCATCTTGATCTAGGTTTGGTCTTGCTTCTCTTCCAGTAGATCTAACCCTATCCTAAGTTCCTCACTACTCCCCTTTTTGTTAAAGTGTTGCATTCACCATGAAGGGATTTGCACTTAGGTTGGGATGACTGCTTCTATTCCAAAGGCAAGTAAAAAAGGAGTCTCCTCCGTGGCTATTCGTCAAGTGGTGTGGTATGCCCATATTATCAAGGGGAGTTTTTCCACCCACCAACCCTGTACCGATTCTAAGCAAGTTTTCAAACCATGCAAGATTGTATGGTTATTATTCTCCACCTGCCCATAGCTCTACGGATACACTACAGACGTGAAAAGCATTTTTTACCTAAATTAGAACAAAAAGTTTTGAAACAGTTGTTGTCAAACTATATTTTATGGAATTTGGCCTAGAAATAAATAATATTTCTAACAGGATCAGAATTTGGACTTGTATATGATCACAAGAAATTAATGGTAATAAATAAATAAATAAAAATGGCATGCACAAGACACAAGAGATTTATGTGGTTTGACAATGTGCCTACTCCATGAGCGAAGATAGATAAGAAGTATCCACTAAAAATAGTACAGTACAAAATAATGGTAGCTCACACTCTCGAACCCAAAACCTAAATATACCCAATAATCCTATAAAGTATACAAAATTGGGTATAAAATATATATCTGAATATTACACTGAGTTTGGGATGATTTTTTTGAACTACAAGCATCCCCTTTTATAGGCATTCGGGCATACTCAAAAAATGCAACCACTGGCTAGAATGTGAATATGCTGGAACAATGTATGGACTTCACGTCTGCATGCAAAGGGCAAGCATGGACAAGTATGAGCAGGCATGGGCTATTATAAGCTTGGACATGGGCAACAGATGGGCATGGACATGGGCAGCAGATGGCCATGGTCATGGGTAACAGATGAGCATGGACATGGGCAGTAGATGAGTAAGGACATAAGCAACTCACTGCCCCTTGTGACCTACTCCAACAATTCTCCCCCTCTAGTAGATATCGAGGGGAAACTGCAAATCACAACTTCCCAGTTAGGAAAAAACATAACTACTGATTCAATCTTCACCAAAAATTCCAACCAAGAATTAAGACTTGCGAACATTGATCAAGTTCGAGCAGTGATTGAACTTGATCGTCATGATAGGCTTTGTGGTCATATCTGTTGGACTGTCAGTTGTACCAATTTTTCCAACATTGATAAAATCGTTAGATACAATATCATGAATAAAGATAAACCTGACTTCAATATGTTTGGTCCGGTAGTGATACATTTGATTTTTGGTCAAATGTATTGCACTCTAGCAGTCATAGCAAACAACAATTAAATTTTGTTGTAAGCCTAAATTGGAAACCAAACCTCTAAGCCAAATGACTTCTTTCACTGCTTCAATCAGTGTCATATATTTTGCCTCAGTAGTGGAATGAGCAACAATAGGTTGCAAAGTTGCTTTCCAACTAACAACACATCCTTGTAGGGTGAAAATATAACTAGTCTGGGATATCCTCTTGTCCAAATCGCCTGTATAATCAAAGTCCACAAAACCAACGACACTTTTAGAAGTGTCAACGCTACTATGTTCAAATACTAGACCAACATCTGAAGTACCCCGTAAATACCATAGTATCCATTTCATAGCTTGCCATTGCTCTTTTCCTGGATTCTCCATGTACCAACTAACAACACTAACTGCATATCAAATGTTAGGACAAGTACATATCATGGCATACATAAGACTGCAAACAACACTAGCATAAGGAACACATGATATATGCTTCTTCACCTCATTGGTCCATGGTGACAATTTCCCTGACAAGTGAAAATGCGCAGCAAGAGGTGTACAAACTTGCTTGAAAGTTTCCATCCCAAACTGCTCAAGCACTTTGTCAATATAATTTTTTTGAGATAAAAAAAGTGAAAACTAAGGTGTAGTTCCTAGAGGGGGGGGGGGTGAATTGGGTTTTTAAAAGTTTCTTTTAAATCTTTTTACAAATTCACAACCTTTTTGCAAGTTTCTTAATCACACAAGAATGATTTGATTTTCAATACCTAATTAAGCCAATCACAAACCACACTCAATCAATGAATGATTCTTAATGTGATACTTTCAACAATGTCAATCAATCAACCAACTAATCACAAGTTACCAACACAATAGTTGCAGCAACACTTTCACGATTCAGAGTTTGTATAGCTCAACGTAGAGTTTAATAAAAGCCCTGTATTTATGAAATTTATGCACTTCCCTTTTAACCAAGGTTTCACAAATGATTGATCAACGTACTCCCATTAACATTTCCGCAAAAGATCAATCAACATACTCCTTTTAATTTAAAAGTTTATCGATCTCAATTTTTCAGCTTCCTGCACTTAGATACACAACCATGAAATTTATATGTATGCAGAGAAATTAAAGAGTAAAGGTAGAGAGTGAGATCGAGCTTTTACGAGGTTCGGCTTATATCAGCCTACATCCTCGCTTTAGGCAAGACCACCTAAGGATTTCACTATAACGATTCTTTACGGGTGAAGCAGACCGTTACAATCCCTCCTTCAATTAGGGTGGAGCCCCCTCTCCAAGCAATACTCCATGCTTGGTACAACGATCCAATAACCCTGAACCATCAAGAAAACAATGAAACAAGAAAGAATTATTTTATACAAGAGATACTCTCAGATAGAGCAGGTTAGTACAAGATTAAGCACAACTAATACTTCAAAGTAAATATCAAATAAGAATGAATTTGAAGCTCAAAGAATGTGTCACCGGAATTTTTATTTTGATTTGAATCAAAACTCAAAAGATTTGCTCTCAGATCAGTGATCAAAAACTTAGTATATCTTAGAAATTCTTAGCAAGAATATGTGTGTAAGAGGACTTTGAGAGAGTATGAGCAATATAGCTTGAAAACTGATTTTCAGTTCTTGGTATCTGATTTGATTTGAGAAACCATGTATTTATAGGCTCAAAAAGTAATAAATTCGTCTTGCCCAAGTTACTTGGAGTGTTTCTCAAGTTTTTTATAAAGTTTGGGGCACAAGCAACTCGAAATTTGGATTTTAAAAGCTGTTTAAAAACTAGCCATTACGAGGGTCAGTCGCCTAAACCCATCGTGGTTAGTCGCCTGACCTTTGAACACAGTATAGTTTTTCAGTTCAAAACAGGGATAGTCACCTGATCCTTCACTGCCTATTCAAATTCAAGTTAGGATATTTGTTAGTCGCTTGACCAAGCATAGCTCAGTCGCCTGAACAGATAAAAATGTTGTTTTTGAGTTTGTTTCCAACAAGCCTTAGCCATCTTGCTTTGATACTTTTAAAGAGTATTTTCGAGGGTTTTCAAAGTAAGGTCTCTAAGTCCATATTAACCCCTAATGAGCTTCAAAGCATTCAAAATGATATTTAAAGTGAAGTACTTACATAAGACTTCCTAAGGACTTTAAAACTCTCAAAACTTGAAGTCTTCATGTATAATTATCATTGCTTTGAATCATCTTTGCCTTGAGCTTGAGTATTCTTTAAGCTTCATATGTCTTGACCATCTTGGACCTCTTTGAGCTTTCATTTTGATCACCTTGTGAATGAAGTATAGCTTTATGGTACCTCTGATCTTTGGACTTTCAATTCTTGAACCTTTTGAATTTGACATAATAGGTTTCCTAAAATATCATCACTTAAACCTTAACTTGTTAAATTTTCCTTTATTTGTTATCATCAAAACAACATTTGAAAGCCATGTTAGGCCAATAATATCCCCTTTTTTGATGATGAAAAATAAGGAGCAAAGATGAGAGAACCTTGATAAGTCTCCCTCTTACAATAAGCATAGTTTTAACAATGTGTATCAAAATGATGATTTCAAATATAAGTGCAAAAATCAATAAGTCATTATCGCTTATTTGATGATGACAAATAAGGAGCAAAGATGAGAGAACCTTGATAAGGCTCCCCCTTACAGTAAGCATACTTTTAACAATATGTATCAAAATGATGATTTCAAATATAAGTGCAAAAATCAATATGTCATAATCAAGTATTAGTGCATTATCGATCATTTCAACATACTAGTATTAAGATCATGTTTCAATGCATTATAGCTTATTTCATCATATAGTTGCTAGTTGCTTATGCTCATATAGTTGTATTTGAGCTTTCTCCCCCATGTTATGTAATATTGTCAAAATTATTCTTATGTGTTCTCATTGTTGCCATGCTTTTCCATGCTCTTATTTTTGCTCTCTAAGATATCTCACCTCCTTTGACATCAATCAAAAAGAGATAAGTAGCATAGTCACAAGGAGTCTTAGGATAGAACATAACAATAAGCATAGTCATATAGGCATCAAAGAGAACAAAAGGTCATAATCATAGGGAGTTACAAGCCAAACCAAAATAAAAACAAACAAAAGAGCAAAGCCAATATGTAGATATTATTGCAATACAACACAAAATGTCAAATAGATGAATCATCATCAGAACCCTTATCATCATCAGCTGCAGCATCTTCTTTAGTACCCTCTTAAGTTCCTTTGTCAGATTCTTTATTAGATGAATCATCATCACTACAAGGAGCATAACTAGTATCCATAGAAACAACACTCTGAGAAGAACTGGCCCTATACTGCTCTATGCGAGTAAGGCGCTGGTCAAGTGAGGAGCAAGTAGTGTGGAGTGAGGATATGTTCTCCTGAAGTGACTGGAGGCCTGAACGCATGTCTTTGCTGAATGTAGTGAACTCATAGCGGAAGGGTAAAAACCAAGAAAGAGTATCAAATGCAGGTCCTCGGGAGTGAAACCTTGCTCTATAATCCAGGTTTAAGTAAGTGTTGGACATTCAAATTCTCCCAGGCTAGTATGCAAAATAGGAGCCAAAGTTTGTGGGGTTAGGACTATCCTATTTCCCCTAACCTTAGTGGTTAGTACGTTTTCTCTGTGTATCATATTCAAATAAAATATTTTCACTAAGTCAGGATACAACCCTTTTGATTGGTAAATGACAAAGTTCTTCTAGCCAATTTCTTGAATCATCGGCAGGATGTCGAGAAATTCGGAATGAAAAAAGGAGGTATCAAGAATTTTACCGAAGATTGGTTTCGTAGAACAAAGGTGAGTTCGGTATTGATGCTTCGATGGAGGAGTTACGAACCGTTGTTCGATGTTTCCATCATCTCTCCCTAAAGAAGCACCTTGGTTTGCCATTGTTTTGGTGTGAGGCATCTTGATTGTGGAGGAGCAATCGAACCAGCCAAGTGAAACCCTAGAAAAAGTGGGAAAAGCTGTAGGAGAGTGATTGTGAGGCTTTGATTTGAGGGATTTTGAGTTAAGAATCGAGGGAGACTAAGAGAAGAAGGCTCGGGCTGAGTGATAGGACAGAGGTCAGTAGCCTAGAATCTGAAAAGTTCGAATTTGCCATGCTTAAAATATATATAGCCCCGCTAGCTCAGGCACCTAATGATTTGGGCTTAGTCGCCTGACAATTTATAAAAGTCAATTTTCAACAGGGAATGCTACATCAGTCGCCTGAGGTCAGATGGCTTAAACAATTTCCCTACTATGTAATAAACCAAGTTCTCTTCTAATTGATATAAATCTCTCTTCGAGAAGGGGTTTTGTGAAAATATCTGCCCATTGATTGTTTGAATTTATGAATTCAAGTAATATGTCTTCTTTTTGTACGTGATCTCTTAGAAAGTGATGTCTTATATCAATATGCTTAGTTCTTGAGTGTGATATGGAATTTTTGGAAATGTTTATTGCACTTGTATTATCACACTTAATTGGTATAGCTAAGTACTCTAAATTAAAGTCTTTTAATTGTTGTTTCATATAAAGTGTTTATGCATAGCAACTACCTGCTGCCACATACTCAGCTTTAGCGGTTGATAAAGTTATAGAATTTTGTTTCTTGGAAAACCAAGAGACAAGAGACCGTCCTAGAAAGTGACAAGTCCCGCTTGTACTTTTTCTATCAATCTTACAACCCGGTAATCGACATCTGAATAACTAATCATTTCAAATTCGGTATCCTTAGGGTTCCAAAGCCGTAAATCAATTGTGCCTATTTAAGTGTCTTAAGATTCTTTTAACAGCTATCAGATGGGATTCTTTAGGAGCTTATTGAAACCGGGTGCACATACATACGCAAAACATTATGTCTGGTCTACTAGCTGTCAAATATAAAAAACTTCCTATCATACCTCTATAGTACTTCATGTCTACTAATTTTTCATTTTCATCTTTATCAAGGCTTATAGAGGTACTCATGGCGGTTCCTATGGTCTTACTTCCTTCCATGTCAAACTTTTTAAGCATATCTCTTATATATTTTGATTGATTTATAAACATCCCATTTTTAGCTTGCTTGATTTGTAATCCTAGGAAGTAATTTAACTCTCCCATCATGCTCATCTCAAACTCATCTTGCATACACTTTGCAAATTCCTTACATAATTCATCATTTGTGGCACCAAATATAATATCATCAACATAGATTTGTGTGATAAGCATGTCTTTATTTTTTGTTTTAATGAATAATGTGCAATCCACCTTTCCTCTTGAGAAGCCATTTTCTAGTAAGAATCCGCTTAATCTTTCATACCAAGCTCTAGGAGCTTGTTTTAACTCGTACAATGCTTTTGTTAACCTAAATACATGACTAGGATTCTTTATGTCCTCAAAACCAGGAGGCTATTCCACATAAACTTCTTCATTTATGAAACCATTTAGAAAAGCACTTTTTACATCCATTTGATATAATTTGAATTTTTTATGAGATGCATATGCTAACAACATTCTAATAGCGTCCATTCTTATTACGGGAGCAAAAGTCTCATCTTAGTCTATTCTTTCTTCTTGATTGTATCCTTGAGCTACAAATCTTTCTTTATTCCTTACAACTATGGCATTTTCATCCTTTTTATTCATAAATACCCATTTAGTTCCAATTATTAAGTGGTCATCGGGTCTAGGAACTAATTTCCAAACTATATTTCTTTCAAATTGAAGAATAAGAATGAAGACATGCTTATCCACCATTTTCATCACTTAAAGCTTCATCTATGTTTTTAGGTTCTTCTTGTGATAAAAATGTATAGTGATTACATAAGTTCTTCAATGATGACCTAGTAGTTACTCCTCTAGTTGGTTCTCCTATGATTTGATCTTTAGGGTGATTTCTTACATATTTCCATTCCTTTGGAAACTCAGAATTTTCTATAGGATCATCATTTGAAGTTTCTTCATTTTTCTCTTCTTTTTCTTCTTTGATTTCTGGATCTTCTAGTTTTTGTGAAGTATCATCTTTTTCTTCATTATCAATTTCTTTTGTAAAAGGATTAGATTCATGAAAGGTTACATGGATTGATTCAATAATTGTTAGTGTTTTCTTATTATAGATTCTAAAAGCTTTACTATTTGCTGCATATCCTAGAAATATATCTTCATCTGACTTAGCATCAAATTTCCCTAAGTCATCTTTGTCATTAAGTACAAAACACTTACATCCAAAAACATGAAAGTAAGTTATGTTAGGTTTTCTTCCTTTTCATAATTCATAGGGAGTTTTATTTAGGCTTGATCTAATGGATACTCTATTTATTGCATAACATGTGGTGTAACCGCTTCAACCCAAAAGTACTTAGGTAGTTTGTTTTTATTTAACATTGTCCCAACCATTTCTTGAAGTGTTCTATTCTTTCTTTCAACAACTCCATTTTGTTGTGGAGTTTTAGGTGTTGAAAAGTTATGTCTAATTCCATGTTCATTGCAAAATTTTTCAACATTTTTATTATTAAATTCTCTTCCTTGATCACTTCTTATGTTTAAGACATCATAACCCTTTTCATTTTGAAGTCTTTTACACAAGTTTATCAAGGTATTACATGCTTCATCTTTTGAAATTAGGAAGAGTACCCAGGTAAACCTGGAGTAGTCATCAACAATGACGAAAGCATATTACTTTCCTTCTATACTTTGAGTCCTAGTGGGACCAAATAAGTCTAAGTGAATAAGCTCTAAGGGCTTGCTAGTGGAGATGTGTTTCTTCTTCTTAAAGTTAGTCTTAGTTTGTTTTCCTAATTGACAAGCATCACAAATTTTATCTTTAACAAACTTTGTACTAGGTATTCCTCTAACTAAGTTCTTCTTAACTTGTTTTGATAGTAAGTCCATACTTGCATGACTTACCCTTCTATGCCATAACCAACTTGCCTCATTCATAGTTGCTAAGCATGTGATGTTTTGGGATTTTAACTTTTTAAAATTTATGCAATATACATTGTCAATTCTTCTAGCGATGAATAGAATTTTTTTTTTTTCTCTATTTTCAACAATACATTTGTCTTGCTTGAAAATTATATCAAATCCTTTGTCACTCAATTGGCTTATACTTAATAGATTATGTTTTAAATCATCTTCCAATAACACATCATCAATGGTAAGGGAAGGTTTTTTTACCTATCTTACCGATCCCAATGATTTTTCCTTTTGCATTGTCTCCGAATGTAACATATCCACCATCTTTTAGCCTTAATGAGGTGAACTTGGATTTATCCCCGGTCATGTGCCTAGAACACCTGTTGTCCAAGTACCATTTTTCTTTAGATGTGGTTGTCCTAAGACAAACCTACACAAAGGGTTCCATACGTTACTCTTTGGTAGCCAAACCTTCTTAGGTTTCTTTATTTTAGATTTGTTTTCCTTAGTTCTCCAAATTTTCTTTACTTTCACATTCTTTCTTTTAAATGGACAATCAAATTTT
Organism: Malania oleifera; assembly: GCF_029873635.1. Lineage (NCBI taxonomy): Eukaryota > Viridiplantae > Streptophyta > Magnoliopsida > Santalales > Ximeniaceae > Malania > Malania oleifera. The sequence goes on from NC_080426.1 coordinate 49,653,915, forward strand.
ATGTGTCCCTTTTTCTTGCATAAGAAGCATGTGGTGTGTTGATAAATATTAGTTGAAGATGTGCTTTTATAATGCTTTGATTGTTTAACAAAGTATCCCATATAATGTAACACCCCGATTTTCATATCGTTTTTTTTTATAAACAATAATCAATAAGTCAATCATCTACCACGTCACAAACTCTTATACCATATCAACATAACTCGATCTGAAATAGGGTACCAAGTAATCAGACTATCTCATACAAACATACCTAACAGTGGAAGTCAAAATTTACATACCATCCATAATACAGATACCAGAGAACTATCCCTTCATATATACATATATATCTATAAACATCTCCAAAATCAACAACATACCCTAGGGCATTACACAAACACATCCCCAACACAAAACACTTACCTTGACTATCAGGGTACCAGTTCCCCTCTATCTCGGGGCTTTGTCTCCTAGTCTGTCATGGTTCCCTGAAATATTTAAATATTTGGGTGAGACACCTCTTAGTAAGACAGAATAAATTATTTACAGTGTGTGACACATGAGTTTAGTTATATCATAATACACTCATTTTAATGATTATATCTTTTGGTAAAATATACAAATATGTGCTCATAATCATATAGTTATAAAACATAATTTTATAAGCTTTGATACCATTTATCATTATCATACATATACAACCAATATTTATCAACAAAAGTACCCGAGGATAGGGGAGATTACACACGCATACATGTAATGCCCCTTTTGTAACGACCTCAAAATTTATATCATTTATTATTATTATTATTATTATTATTATTATTATTATTATTATTATTATTATTATTATTATTATTATTATTATTTTACATGAACTGTTTTGATACCCCCTTCTATGAAACTCGGACCTCAAGAGGCACCGGAGTAACCCTGAATACATCTCGAGTATAAATCATATGCCACGCAATTTTATTTGATATTCATATCATAATAATCACAGACAAAATATCATATTCTCATTTTCACATATTTACTCAACTAGTAATTTCCAAAAAAAAATAACTGTTATAATTTATTCTCCTTATCTGACTTACTGAGAGGCTTGCTAACAACCCTAAATCCATGCCCCACGGCGTTTGAAGCTCAAAACCCTAAAATTCACATTTCCCCAACTCAATCAACTAAATCCCATAATTATTTATCATTCAATATTTTCCTAGGCCCCAAATACTCTAAATTAACAATTAAACCCTAAAATACCTTACTTACCCTAATTTTGGGGTGGTGCCCCGGAACCCTAAATCAACGATCCGCTCTGATTAATTTGTAGAGAATCTTGACACGAACCTCGTGGTAGCTTCTTATTATCAAATCAGGCAAAAATCGGGCTGAAAATGAAGAAAGAAGGGGTAAGGAGCCGAAAGTTAGAGAGAGAGAGAGAGAGTGAGAGTGAGGAAAAGCAGATTCCATGCTAAAAATATGATTTTTGGCTATATATAGACTACTGGCCACATGTTATCATCGACGAGACACGTGTACTCATTGACGAGCCAAAGAAGGGAGTTCGTCGATGAAGACAATAGGTTTGTCTACGAACCCTGAATAGTCCAAAATTCCTACTCTTAGTATCTCCTCATCGACGAGTGCAGGGCACTCGTCAACGAGTCCCTGGTTATGCCCCTTCTAAATTTCCTTTTTCCTTCTTTTCTTTCTCTCTTCCCTTTTCCTTTTATTATTTTCATGAATTAAATTTTTCGTGTCTCTACATTCTGCCCTCCTTATAAAAATTTTATCCTCGAAATTTTCTATTCATCACCTTTTTATCCTTAAAGAAAGCAACCCAATTTTATTAATTACCCTCACTTATGGCGGAGGAGTACCATGGTTATAATTATGGTCCTGGGAGATTACAACCATTCAAAGAAAATTCCCCAAAAGTTATTCATATCCTAAAACCAAAAACATTATCTATCCTACACTATACTATACAAATCAAAATACATACTTTATTATTTACTTTAACTTACTAGCTCAGCTTTGAGCTCCACTGAATAGATGTGGATACCTCTGGCTCATTTTTTCCTCTAATTCCTATGAAACTTCCTCAACTGTATGATTACACCATAGAACTTTTACTAGTGGAATCTTCTTTGTGCGTAGTTTTTGTTCTTTCCGATCTAAAATCTGCATTGGCACTTCTTTATATGTCAAAGTATCCTTAAGCTCCAGCGCCTCATAACTGATCACATGGGAGGGATCTAGAACGTATTTCCTTAACATGGAAACATAAAATATGTCGTGGATTCTGGACAATACCGGTGGTAATGTCAACCTGTAGGCCACTGGACCCACTCTCTTAAGAATCTTGAATGGTGCAATGAACCTAGAGCTCAGTTTATCCTTCTTCCCAAATCTCATAATCCGTTTCATAGGTGTAATCTTTAAAAATACATGATCCCCTACGTCAAAATCTAACTCTCATCGGTAAGTGTATGCATAGCTTTTATGCTGCTTCTGTGCTATTTTAATCATGTCTATAATGAGTCTGACTTTATCATGAGTTTGCTGTATCAGCTTTGACCCCAAAATTTATCTTTCCCCAATCTCTTCTCAGTACAACAAGGATCGTCACGTCCTTTCATATAATGCCTTACATGGTGCCATCCCAATGCTGGCCTGATAGCTATTATTATAAGCAAACTCGACTAGTGGTATGAGTTGTATCCAACTGCCCCCAAAGTCCTGCACACATGCTCATAGCATATCCTCTAGTATTTGTGTCGTCCTCTCTGTCTACCCATCTGTTTGAGGATGAAATGTTGTGCTGAGCGACAATTGAGAACCTAGAGCTCCCTACAAATTCTTCTAGAAATGAGATGTGAACTGTGGGTCCCGGTCTGATACTATAGACAATGGTACGCCATGCAGTCTAACTATCTTTTGAATGTACATGTCTACCAATCTGCTCATGGAGTAGTTAACCCTGATAGGTAGGAAGTGGGCAGTCTTCTTTAGTTAATCTACGACTACCCAAATGGTGTCTTGTCCATGTAGTGCCGATGGTAACCCTGTGATAAAATCTATCGTAATGTGCTCCCACTTCCATTCGGGAATATGAAGTGGCTGCAATGATCCTACTGGTATCTGATGATCAACTTTCACTTGTTGGCATGTCAAACACTGATTCACAAACTCAGCAATCTCTCTTTTCATATTGCTCCATCAAAAATATTCCCAAAGATCCCTGTACATTTTAGTGCTACCAGGGTGTATAGTATATAAGGATTGATGTGCTTCTTTTAGAATAACTTTCTTAATTTTAGCATCAGATGGCACACAAAGTCTGGTACGGAGTCTCAAAGCCCCATCATCTGAGATACTGAATTCTGTCTCTTAATCATCCTGTATTTTATCCATAATTTTCATTAATTCCATGTCTTTAAGCTGAGTAAATTTAAATCTTTCCTGTAGGGTCCGTTGCAGTACCAGATTGACAATAAATTCTTGGTGATCACCCTTTACGAGTTCCACCCCAAGTATTTCTAAATCCATCTGAATCGGATGTTGAATCATCCCTCCTGACACTGCTGCTCTTACTGATTTCTGGCTTAGAGCATCAGCTACTACATTAGCCTTTTCAGGTGGTAATTGATGGTGCAGTCGTAATCTTTTATCAGCTCCAGCCATCTCCTCTGCCTCATGTTTAATTATTTCTATGTGAAGAAGCATTTCAAACTCTTATGATCAGTGAAAATGTCAAACCAACCCCAATATAGATAGTGTCGCCAAAATTTCAATGTGTAGACCACCGTGACTAATTCCAGATCATGGGTAGGATAATTTTTCTCATATTCTTTAAGCTTTTGAGAGGCATACACTACAACTCTCCTCGGTTGCATCATAACACATCCTAGCCTTTTATGTGATGCATCACTGTAAATTACAAAACCCTCTTCTCCTAAAGGAATCGTCAAAACTAGTGTAGTAATGAGTCGCAGCTTCAACTTTTGAAAACTTCATTTGCATTCATCAAACCACTCAAAATTCACACCTTTCCTGGTCAATTTAGTCAGTGGGCTTGACAGTTTAGAAAAACCCTTAACAAACCTACGGTAGTGTACCCAACCAATTCCAAGAAGCTTCTGATCTCCTGCACATTCTTCGGTTGTACCCAGTCTACCACCACCTCAATCTTGCTCGGATTTACTGAAATACCACCCTTGGATACCACGTTTCTAAGGAAGGTAACCTGCTTCAGCCAGAACTCACACTTCTTGAATTTCGCATACAATTTTCTTTCTCTCAAAACCTGAAGCACTATCCTTAGATGTTCCTCGTGCTCCTCAGGGCTCTTTGAATACACCAGTATGTTGTTGATAAACACCACTATGAACTGGTCCAAATACTAGTGGAAGACCCTGTTCATCAGATCCATAAATACTGTAGGAAAATTTGTTAATCCAAACAGCATACCCAAAAATTCATAATGGCCATACCGAATCTTGAACGCCATCTTCAGAACATCCTCCACCCTAACCTTCACCTGATGGTACCCAGACCATAGATCTATCTTCGAGAAAGTCTGTGTCCCTTATAGCAAGTCAAACAAATCATTGATGTGGGGAAGTGGATATTTATTCTTGATAGTCACTTTGTAGAGACCTGAAGAATTATAGTAATTAAATAGTAAAAGAAAAAGGGAAGAAAAGAAAATTTTCAAAAAAAGGACTCATAGGGTCTCGTCGATGAACACAGGGTTCTCGTTGACGAGTATTCTTCTTGGGCTTGTCGACATGGACACGTGTCTCATTGATGAGAATTACCGAGAAGGGGTTTAACAGAGCCTGAAGTTTGTTGACGAGGGATTTGTGTTCGGCGACGAACTCCCTTCATGGACTCGTCGACGAGATGATGTGTCTCATCAAAAGAATCTAGGTTTATAAATATGCCTAAATCGGATTTTTTTGCAAGAAATTGTGCAGGAACCCCTTCTCTCTCTAAAAACCGACCCTCTTCCCTTCTTTCTACAATTTTGGCTTCATTTTTCGCCTGTTTGACAATCGGAAGCCGCCGTGTTACTCTTGGGAAGATTCTCTTCAAGAATGGTGGAGTAGATCATTGGTTAGGCCAACTTGGGCACCATCCCAAAATTAGGGTAAGTTGAATATTTAGGTATTTTCAGTTGTATCAGGCTTATTTGAGTGTAGATTTTAAGTTATATGGGAATATACTGGAGTTTTGTGGAATAAAATTGGGATGTTATGATTTCAGGACTAGGGTGTTTTTGGGACCCTATAGGCATAGGTTGAGGACTGAGTGAATATTTTCAGGAGCTCGAGTAAATTATAGTTCAAAAAAATTACAAGTATGTAGGTTCGAGGAAATATAGTCGATTTATTGGAAATACGTATATATATATATATATATATATATATATATTATTTCAAGATTTTGGGGATAATATACCGTGAGCGTGAGGATAAAGTTGGAGGCGAGCCTCCCAGCCAGTTAGGTAAGGGAAATATGTTATGCTACTAAATTCATAAATATTATCAGTAAATTATAGTATTTTTGTATTAAAGTACAAGGTTTTAATTATACGATTTTTACAGATTTAAGAACAAGAGTTTTATTAATTGTGTGGCCTGAGTAGATATTTGATTAATATAGAATTTATATAGTTTTTCAGAATATCATGATTTACAGTGTATATATATAGACAGATATATTTACCAGATAGATATTATACAGACAAGTATTTTACAGTAATTACAGAATGTCATGCTTTCTAAAACCATAACACTAAGACATTACATATTATTCAGTCATATATTACAGTTATTTTAGTTAGATATTATAGTATTTTCATATCAGATTTATAGTGTTATAGTTATTTTGGAATCATGATGAAAACAGAAGGATATCTATAGAAATAGTATATACAGTATCAAACCCTGATGAATCAAGTTATGTTCAATTAGTAGAGTACGGTACCGTTGCTATTTTCATATCAGAGTGCTCAGATAGTATGTGGATTCCGTCAACCGTGCCTATGGAGAGATTGCAGACTCCCCAGTATTCTGGGTTGAGGAGGTCGGTTTGGCAAGGTAGTTACCAATTCCGAGCCTAGGAGAGGTTGTAGTTTGGCCTGATTAAGGAGTGGTAGAGTACATTTGACTTACCTGATAGGCCAATCAAGATTAAGTCCCACCTACGGGCCACACAACCCTGTCATGAGGAGTTAAATCATTGCATACAATTTTCCAGGGGAAAAATATCAGTTATGTATATGTATACAGTTTACAGAATATCAGCAGATATAGTATAATACTAGAAGCATGAAAAAGTACAAAAATCAGAAGTTACCGTTATACTTTAAACTATGATAAATGCAAGTTATATTGTATATTGATTTACCAGCTTTTATAGTTTCAAATATTGTCGATATTATATTTATGCAACTCAGTCACCACACACTAGTAATAGCATATTTGTTCTTACTGAGCGTTGTCTCATCCCAGTGGTTACATTTTTCAGGTGATCCAGTTAGGTGAGCAGATTAGGCTTGCGGATATAGATATATTTTATTTTGCCCTGGTTATAGGGTAAGTGTATTCAAGGGATTAAATTTTTTAGCAGATGATACTGAGGTGATGATGAAATATGTATATATGGTTTAGAAACACTGAATTCTGGTATTGTAAATATGGGTCTATGACTTTATGTTTTCCACTGCATAAGTGTGTCAATTTGTGTACAGGGTTACCTTAGTGCCCATCTGGGGCCTGAGATGTTATAGCAGGTATTATAAGGGTATTAGAGTAATTTATAAATTATATATATATATATATATATAATGGTGTATTTTTTGGGTCATTATACACTTTATTAATTTCTCTATAGTCAATGCACATTCTCATCGACCCATCCTTCTTCCTCAGAAACAAAACTGGCGCTCCCCAGGGCAACACGCTGGGCCGAATAAACCCCTTATCTAATAGTTAATGTAGTTGTTTCTTCAATTCTTTCGATTCCTCCGGTGCCATTCTATATGGTGCTTTAGAAATTGGTGTTGTTCCCGGAGCTAGGTCAATTATAAACTCTACCTCACGATCAGGAGGTAGTCCTGGAAAATCCTCAGGAAATACATTAGGAAAATCCCTCACTACCAAGATATCCTCTAACTTCAGCTCCGCTTCTGATACTTCTTTCACGCAGACCAAATATCCCTGATAGCCCTCTAGCAACAACCTCCTTGCCTGAATGATGGATAACATCTGTAGTGGGGTACATACACATGTACCCACAAATCTGTACTCTTGCTCTCCTGGAGGTTTAAACCCTACCTCTCTCTAATGTCAGTCAATACTGACATAGGGGGCAGCTAGCCAGTCTATACCCAAAATCACCTTAAACTCATGCATCTATAAAACCACCAAATTAGCTGGTAAATACCTCCCCTGAATACAAACTAGACAGTTCCAAAGTACCTTCTTACAAAACACTACAGCCTAAGTCGGCGTAGAAAATGACAAACTGATGTCTACCGGCTGAGTTTCTATCCCACAAAAATTTAATAAACTCTCGGGAGATAGAAGAGTGAGTCGCCTTTGAATCAAACAAGGTAGTAGCTTTGACAAAATTAAAATAGTACCTGTCACGACATCTCTTGGTGTCAAATCATAGACTCGCGCTGAGGTGGTGTTCCTCTGCTGACCGCCTCGGGGTGCCTAGTGATTTCCTCGATATGGTCTAGGAGCAGACACATTCACTGGCAGTGCTCAGCAGTCTTTCTCCATGTGGTCATACTGATAGCATTGGTAACATACCATCTCTATGACCTGACACTCTCCTGGGTGGCTCCTGTAGCATTTGGAATAGAGAGGGGGCATCGATTTGCCCTGTATCGCTCGATCTCCCATCCCTTGTCTCCAACCTCCTTTATTATCCTGCCTTCTCCAAGGTCCCTGGAGGAACCTGCTTGGAAATCAAGAGGGGTGGGCCTCTTTCTCTGTTTTTGTGCTTCAACATCTCTCTGTAGGCTGGTCTTAATCACTGTAGCTTTATGTACCAGCTCTGAAAAGGTTTGGACCTGAAAGCCCACTACCTACTCATACAAACCCTATCTTAGGCCCTCCTCAAATTTCCTCACTTTTCTTCCCTCATCCGGTACCATATATGGCGCAAATTGGGACAGCTCAATGAATCTGGCAGCATACTACTATACCGTCATATGCCTTTATACCAAGTGCAAAAAATTTGCTGCCTTCACGTTTTTAATGGTAGTAGGGAAGTATCACTCGAAGAATAACTCTCTCAAAAGACTCTAGGTCACCGTTATAGGCTCAGATCTCTACTTTAATAATTTCACTGATCTCCACTAGTGTTTTGCCTCCTCTATCAACTTGAATACACCAAAGGATACTTTCTGCTCCTCGGTACAAGGGAGCACAGGCAGCATCTCCTCTATATCCTAGACCCAATTCTCTGCCACAAATGGATCAGCCCCTCCAGAGAACGACGGGGGTCTCATGTGCGTAAATAGCTCAATTGTGCAGCTCCACTCCCCTGACCTCATGTCCATCTCTGCCATCACCTATTGGGTGATGCTACATAGCACTTCATCGAGGTCTCCACTGCCTATACTGGAAGGCACTGTCCATCACCTCCAACATGTGCATTGCTACTTCTAGGCTCCATCCTAAAAACGATATAAGACAGTCTTAGACCTCTATCATCATAACACCACTAATACACTCAACAAACTAAAACCCATAAAATATTCTTCTATAAACATTCATTTTAACATCCTAAAATCCAAATTTTAGATTGAGTCTACCACTCAAAAACAAGAACTAGCAATAGTTTACTATGGTTGTCCTGAAGTCGTCACCCCAGGAAAATCACAAAAACAACCACGAAACTCCTGCCTCCATGCCGCAAGATAGAACCCTAAATTCCAATCTCATTCTTTAACAACAGCTAAGTTATATCTCAACCTACCCATCTCCTATTCTCATCAAAACCCATTCTTATACTCTAGTATTGTATTCCATTATTTACTAAATTTTGCAGAACCTAGAAACCTAGGCTCTGATACCAAATTGTGACGCCCCGATTTTCTTATCATTTTTTTTAATAAACAATAATCAATAAGTCAATCATTCACCACGTCACAAACTTTGATACCATATCAACATAATCCGACCCGAAAAAGGGTACTGGGTAATCAAACTATCTTAGACAAACATACCTAACAGCAGAAGTCAAAATTTACATACCATCTAGAATACAGATACCAGAGAACTATCCCTCTGTATATACACATATCTATACACATCTCCAAAATCAAAAACATACCCTAGGGGATTACACAAACACATCCCCAACACAAAACACTTACCCTGACTAACAGAGTACCAACTCCCCCTATCTCGGGGCTCTATCTCCTGGTCTTTCACAATTCCTTGAAATATTTAAATATTTGGGTGAGACACCTCTCAGTAAGACGAAATAAATTATTTACTCTGTATAGCACATGAGTTTAGTTATATCATAATACATTCATTTTAATGATTATATCTTTTGAGAAAATATATAGATATGTACTCATAATCATATAGTCATAAAACATAATTTTATAAGCTTTGATACCATTTCTCATACTCATACATATACAACCAATATTTATCAGTGAAAGTAACCGAGGATAGGGGAGATTACACGCCCATACATGTGACGCTCCTTTACTCTGATATCGTTTGTAACCTTGCCTAATTAATTCGGGTGCAGATACAACTGATACTTATCAGGGCACTCACCTTACTCAGTAAGCCCTCGGGCGAAGAGTTTTACTTCGCCCTAATTATTTTTGCCATTAAATTTACACTCTTTCATTTCTCATTTTTATTTCACAATCTAAGTCATAAGTGTCGACCAATAACAAATACACATTTTGTTTGTAATTCATGGCTACCCTGAGGATATTCACATAGTCATGCTTCCCCCCATGACCAGGTTATACGGCCCGAAGGTTGGACCTAACCGCGGTTGGCATACCCAGTTAGATCAAAATAAGGAATCTGTTTGTCTATAGTACCATCGGCTTGCCCACTCCTGGTTCGGATGCTAAGTGGCAACTGTAACAACCTGCTTATTTTAATATAAAATGAAACATAGTAAATAAAATGGTCAACCCGAACCCGTGGGTATCGGGGACAACGATCAAACACAGTGGAAACCTAAGCAGCAGTAAGTATAAAATTACAATCATCTAACTATAAAACATAATACCAAAGTCTACTTACACCAAAATAACATACATATATGTTCAATCTCCCATAACATTCCAAATACAACTAGGATCTCACAATAAAATAATCCTGATCCTAGTACAAAATCTTACCCTCCTAGTAGGGTAAATTAACAAACTCAACGGCGGCCACGACCCGCCGATCTCTCAGGGTCTCTTGAAAAATTAATTAAATTCGGGGGTGAGACACTTCTCAGTAAAGGAAAATAAACTAAATATAGTTGTGTGGCAATATGAACATTTAATGAAATTATACATACAGAATACATTTTATATATCTGTAACATTCATCATATCATACTGAATAATCATATACTTTCATATTTTCTAATAAATCATATCGCTTATAAAACATCTGTTACAGCTGATAATACTAAAAACATACCTAGGATGAATAGCTAGCTGGTGTCATGTATTACCCCCCATGACGGGTTGTGCAGCCCGAAGGCGGGACTTGACAATGGCTGGCCGACCATTGCCGAGTCAAAAATGTCTGTAAGTACGATGGGCCTGCCACACCCTGATCCGGACTGCCTGGTGGGCTTCTACAACTCTACATGAAAAGCCACATCGACTATCCATCTCCCACCCCCTCGTGGGGTGGTTAGCATAAGTCTGAACATAAATATCTGATCTATATAGCTATGATACCGAGCTCCTGAAACTGAACTAAACTAACATCTAGGTTTTGATAACATATAATACATGATATTATAGTATTTTTCATAATTTCATAAATACAGTCTCGCGCCAAAAATCATTTTATAAATACGGCCTCGCGCCGAACATCATTTCATAATTATAGCCTCGCGCCGAACATTTTATAAATACGGCCTTGTGCCGAAATCATTTCATATATATATACGGCCTTGTGCCGAAATCATTTCATACATATCATTATGAAAATAATCAATTATCATGTACTTATCAAAATCACCATAATATACTGTATCTTTTCATAACTCCTGGAAACATACTTTATTCGTAAAATTTGTCATATCATTACCTTTCATGAAAAATAACATTCATGCCACACATTTGTTGTATAAAACCATACTTTATATTCTAAAATCATAATTTCTGGCATTTTGTACATATACATACATTTCAACATAATAGCAGTATTTTCCCAAATGTGCATTTCCTCCGTAATATACTGATATAATACATGCTTTATTAGAAAATTAATTTACTGATAAATAAAAATAATTTGCATGAAAAGTAACTGCTTTAGTTTATTCCCTTACTTAACAACTAAAAAGCCCCTATGTATTTCTGGACCACACTCATAAAATTTCCTGATCAATACCCTGAAAAAAAAAACTCTCAGTACTGAACTTCAGTATTTTCATGCGAATATCATTTTCTATAACTACAGTAAGACCAAATTTGGCATAAAAAGTCTTACCTCAACTCAGGGATGATTTTCGACTAGCTTCCACTAATGATCCGCTCCAGTAGATTTGGAGAGAACTTCCCCTAGAGCGTTGTGGTGGCCTTAGATCATCGATCTAATGAACGACGGAGCCGAAATTGAAAAGAGAGGAGAGAGAAACCGTAGGGGAAGAGAGAGAGAGAGAGAGAGAGAGAGAGAGACTTTTTCCTAAAATTTTGCGTTTAAATCTGGGTTTTGGCTATTTATAGGGTCGGATTCGTCGACGAGATACATCACCTCATCGACGAATCCTGTAGAAAGTTCATCGACGAACCTGCACCCTTGTCGACGAATTTCAGACTTCCAAAATCTTCTTTTGGTATCTTCTCGTTGACAAAACTTGGCTTTGTTGACGAGGCCCTCTTGTATCCTCGTCGATGAATCCCCTGTGTTCATCGACGAGGACTTGACAAATTTCCTTAGTTATTTCCCGCAAAATGCAATGTCGTCGACGAAATATGCTGCCTCCTTCTGTTTTTGTTTCCATTTCCCTTCCTCTCTATTTAAATACCATTTTTATTATTCAGGTAATTACAGTAACACTACCCTTCTCACTGGCTCAATCGACTACCATGCCACATTCTCCATGAAACCGTATGGTTGCACTATCACCTCACTAGCAACAACACCAAACTCTTTAACCAACAATGATCCATCAGGGTTCTCATTTCACATTTTAGTATTCACATTTCAATATTTACGTTTAAGTATTCTCATTTCAGTGTGTTGGTTCATCTCATCACATCAGTAATATTCTCATCATTTTATGTTTCATTCCCATCATATCAGTACACATTCCATCTCATAATAGTACATATCTCATTTCATGTATTTCAACATTTCTTAATAAAACACATCAATATTTCTTATTTCCTCATTTATCATAGAAAACATTTCTATACATATATATCATATCCATCACTTTCCAGTAAAATACACATTGGTATATCACAATTCATCATTCTCAATAAAACAATTCTATATTCCACTTTTCATTATTTTCCATATTTCAAATCTCATATCATCACAATTCAATATATAAAACATAACTCGGTTTCCCCTTATCTTCATATCTACATAAAACATTTCAATATTTATATATATATATATATATATATATATATATATATATATATATCATAGTCTCGTTATTCTTAGTGCAAATCACATAACCCAATTTCAAATACATTTCTAGTATAAATCATATGCCACTCAATTTTATTTGATATTCATATCATAATAATCACAGGAAAAATATCGCATTCTCATTTTCACATATTTACTCAACCAGGAATTTCCAAAAAAAAAATTGATTATTATAATTTATTCCCCTTATCTAGCTTATTGAGAGGCCTGCTAACAACCCTAAATCCATGCCCCCACAGCGTTCGAAATTCAAAACCCTGAAATTCACATTTCCCTAACTCAATAAGCTAAATCCCAGAATTATTTATCATTTAGTATTTTCTTAGGCCCCAAATACTCTAAATTAACAATTAAACCCTAAAATACCTTACTTACCCTGGTTTTAGGTTGGTGCCCCAAAACCTCAAATGAACGATCTGCTTTGATTAATTTGTAGAGAATCTTCCCTCGAACCTTGTGGTAGCTTCTGATCATCGAATCAGGCTAAAATTGGGTCGAAAATAAAGAGAGAAGGGGTGAGGAGCTGAAAGTTAGAGAGAGAGAGAGTGAGGGAGAGCAGATTCCACGCTGAAAATCTAATTTTTGACTATATATAGACCGTTGGCCACATGTTATCGTTGACAAGACACGTGTACTCATCAATGAGCCAAAGAAGGGAGTTCGTTGTTGACAAAGATGGTGGGTTCATTGACGAACCTTGAATAGTCTGAAATTCCTGCTCTCGGTATCTCTTCGTCGATGAGTCCTTCTTATGCCCCTTTTAAATTTCCTTTTTGCTTCTTTTCTTTCTCTCTTCCCTTTATTATTTTCATGAATTAAATTTTTCGGGTCTCCACATATAAAGATTCTTCTTCTTTTTGTTCTCAATTCCATTAAATCCTATTCCTTCTTTATCTAATGTCATTTTTTGTTTTCCAAGAAATTTTTCAAAGTTCTCCATTCCTTTGGTAAAATTGTAAATAATTTTCTCTTTGTCTTCAATTTTACTCTTGAGGTTTTTTTTATTTCCGAGTCTTTTTTGCTTTCACCATTTACTTGTAACTTAACTAAATCTTGAGACAAGTCATTTTTTTTTCATAAGCTCATCAGTATTGGATTCTTTTTATTTTTCAACTGATTTTGATGTATCTAGTTGATTTTTAAGTGATTCATTTTGTTCTTTTAAGGTAATGTTCCTTTTTGTTACTTTTATGAACCTATTGTGTAATGCAAATAATTCAGCTTAAATTTCTTTGTATGACGGCATACTATCACATAAAGCACTACATAATTCATCACTTGATTCTTCGGATGAACTATAGTAGGAATTTACCTCTTCATTATGAGCTATGAAGCATATGTTGGCCATCTCTTGTTCACTTGATTCGTTCTCCGATTCACTTGAGCTTGTATCATCCCATGTAACTTTCATTGCCTTCTTTTTCTTCTTCTTGTCTTTCTTCAGCTATGGACAATTAAGTTTAATTTGTCCAACCTTTTTACAATTGTAACAGTAGGGGGTTCATTCTTATTCTTTTTTCCTTCTTACTTGTATCTCCTTTTTCAGTTTTTGAACCTCTAAACTTTCTAGCAAACTTCTTGTTTCTTTTAAAGAATTTACCAAGTATTTTAGTAATGAAGGCTAGTTCTTCATCATCTAATTCACTTGCATCTTCCTCTTCTTCACTAGATCTTTCTTTGACATCCTTAAGGGCTATGAATTTCTTGTTTTTGTTTTCAACATTCCTTTCATTCATAGCCATCTCACAGGTGAGAAGGGATCCAATCAGTTCATCTAGTGAGGTATTCTTAAGATTTCTTCCTTCCGTTATAACTGTGGCTTTGGGTTCCCAAATCTGTGGAAGACCTCTAAGGACTTTTTGGATCATCTCATAAGTAGAGTAGGTTTTCCCTAAGGCATTAAGGGAGTTTATGACATGAGTGAACCTAGTGTACATATTTGTAATAGATTCATCCGGATTCATTTTAAAAGCTTCATATTCGCTAGTAAGCATGTCAATTCTATTATCTCTCACATCAATGGCACCTTTATAGGTTACCTCTAGTTTGTCCCATATCTCTTTTGCTGTTTTGCATGCTATGACCCTATTGAATCATTTATGTCAAGAGCACAATATAAGGCATTTATAGACCTTGAGTTAACTTGCAACATCTTATGGTCGTTTTCGGTCATGTCTTTTTCTTCGTTGGGCATTTCTTTTCCATCTCCAAGTTTGGTAGGGATAAGATCACCATGTGTGACAACCCTCCATGCTTTCCAATTCATGGTTTGAAGGTAGATTCTCATTCTTTGTTTCCAAAAAGTATAGCTAAGACCACAAAAGATCAAAGGTCTGGTTGAGAAGTAACCCTCTTCAAAAGAAAGCTACACCTATGTGTGCCATTTAGATCTTCATATAGTTTATAATTAAGATTTGTTATAACCTGTCTCTAATACCAATTGAAAACTAAAGTGTAGTTCCAAGAAGGGGGGTGGATTGGGTTTTTATAAGTTTTTTTTAATTCTTTTTACAAATTCACAACCTTCTGTAAGTTTCTTAATCACACAAGAATGATTTTATTTTCAATACCTAATTAAGCCAATCACAAACCACACTCAATCAATGAATTGATCAAATACAAGCCAATGATTCTTAATGTGATACTTTCACCAATGTCAATCAATCAACCGATCAACCAACCAATCACAAGCTACCAACACAAAAGTTGCAGCAACACTTTCACAATTCAAAGTTTGTATAGCTCAGCGCAAAGTTTGATAAAATTCATGTATTTATGGAATTTATGCACTTCCCTTTTAACCAAGGTTTTCACAAACGATTAATCAACGTATTTCCTTTAACATTTCCACAAAGGATCAATCAACGTACTCCCTTTAAGTTAAAAGTTTCTCAATCTTAATTTTTCAGCTTCCTGCACTTAGATACACAACCATGCAACTTAATATATGCAGAGAAATTAAAGAGTAAAGGTAAAGAGTGAGATCGAACTTTTACGAGGTTCAGCTTATACCAGCCTACGTCTTCACCTTAGGCAAGACCACCTAAGGATTCCACCATAATGCTTCTTTACGGGCGAAGAAAACCATTACAATCTCTTCTTCAATTAGGGTGGATCCCCCTCTCCAAGTGATACCCCAAGCTTGGTACAACGATCCAATAACCCTGAACCGTCAAGAAAACAAAGAAACAAGAAAGAATTCTTGTGTACAAGATATACTCTTAGATAGAGCTGGTTAGTATAAGATTAAGCGCGACTAATACTTCAAAGTAAATATCAAACAAGAATGAATTTGAAGCTTAAAGAATGTGTCATCGGAATTCTTCTTTTGATTTTAATCAAAACTCAGAAGATTTGCTCTCATATCAGTGATCAAAGACTCAATATATCTCAAAAAATTCTCAGCAAGAATATGTGTGCAAGAGGACTTTGAGAGAGTATGAGCAATATAGCTTGGAAACTGATTTTCAATTCTTAGTATCTGATTTCATTTTAGAAACCATGTATTTATAGGCTCAAAAAGCAATAAATTCGTGTTGCCCAAGCTACTTGGAGTGTTGTCCAAGTTTTTTATAAAGTTTGGGGCACAAGCAACTCGAAATTTGGATTTTATAAGCTGTTTAAAAACTAGCCGTTACGAGGGTTAGTCGCCTGAACCCATCGTGGTTAGTCGCCTGACCTTTGAACACAGTATAATTTTTCAGTTCAAAACAGGGTCAGTCGCCTGAGATTCCAGAGGTCAGTCGCCTAATTCTTCACTTCCTGTTCAAATTCAATACAAGATATTTGTTAGTTGCTTGACCAAGCACAAGTCAGTTGCTTGAACAAATAAAAACGCTATTTTTGAGTTTGTTTCCTAAAAGCCTTTGCCATCTTGCTTTGATAATTTTAAAGAGTATTTTCAGGGGTTTTCAAAGTAAGGTCTCTAAGTCCATATTAACCCTCTAAGGAGCATTAAAGCATTCAAAATGATATTTAAAGTGAAGTACTTACATAAGACTTCCTAAGGACTTTAAAACTCTCAAAACTTGAAGTCTTCATGTATATCATTGTTTTGAATCATCTTTGCCTTGAGCTTGAGTATTCTTTGAACTTCATATGTCTTGACCATCTTGGACCTCTTTGAGTTTTCATTTTGATCACCTTGTGAATGAAGTATAGCTTTATGGTACTTGTGATCTTTGGACTTTCAATTCTTGAACCTTTTGAACTTGACATACTAAGTTTCCTGAAATATCATCACTTAAACCATAACTTTTTAAATAAATCTTTATTTGTTATCATCAAAACAAGATTTGAAAGTCATATTAGGCCAACACAAAGTTTTTCAACTTAAAGACTGCGGTAAATTTCCATGCCCAAAATTTTCCAAGGCGCTCCTAAGTCTTTCCTCTCAAACTCGGAGTTGAGTTGAGATTTCAACTTAGAAATTTTTGACATGTTATTAGTAGCAATTAACATATCATCAACATATAATAATAAATATATGAACGAATCATCAGAAAGCTTCTTGAAATACAAAAAAACTATCATAGTTACTTCTACAATAACCATGATCAATCATAAATGATTCAGACCGCTTATACCACTATCTACTGTGATTTTTTCAACAAGCAAGCATGGTCTTCTTTTCTCTGGACAACAAAACCTTCAGGCCGATGCATGTAAATCTATTCTTCAAGGTAACCATGAAGAAAAGCAATTTTTACATCGAGTTGTTCAAGCTCTAGATCAATATAAGGCAACTAAAGCAAGTAAAACATGAATTGAAGTATGTTATACCACAGGTGAGAAAACTTCATTGAAATTTATACCTTCCCTTTGATTGTAGCCTTTTGCTACTTACGTGCCTTGTACCTAGCATCCTTAACTCCAGCAATTCCTTCTTTTCTTTTGAAAACCCATTTGCAACCAATAACCTTTTGACCCTTCAGTTGTTTAACTAGCTCCTATGTCTGATTTTGATGAAGAGACTCGATCTCTTCAGTCATAGGAATAGTTCATTTAGTAGATTCTTTGCTTACAATGGCAGCACAATACGTGGAAGGCTTGTCCTATTCGATGAATTCTAACATAGACAAAGAATAAACAACTAAATCTACATAAGCATACCTCTCGAGTGGCTTAATTTGTTTGCACTATCTCTGAACAACAATATTGTCATGTTGCAATGGTGGTGCTTCTTAATGTTGCACCTCCATCTCCTCAGTAGGCTGATCTATTGGTGCTTCAAGCATCATCTTTGAAACATAAAATTGTAACTCCACCTGATATTTGTCACTTTCACTACAACTTGTATAAGATGAATCCTTTTTCTGGTGAAGCATAAAAGATTCATCAAAAGTTACATCCCTGCTGATTAGAAACTTAGGTGACTTAGGATCAAGACATCACAACATGTATCCTTTCACCCCTTGTTTGTATCCAATAAAGATGATTTCTTGGCTCTAGGATCCAATTCACCTTCATTAACATGAGCATAGGCTGGACAACCAAAAATTCTTAAACAAGAATAATAAGCAGGTTTACTTGACCATAGCTCTTCAAGTGTCTTACATTCAATAGTAGTCAATGGAAATATGTTCACTAGATAATAGGTTGTGTGGACTGGTTCAGCCAAAAATTTCTTTAGCAGACCTGTAGTAAAGAGCACACAACGTGCTCTCTCCAAAATAGTTATGTTCATGCATTTGGCAACTCCATTTTGTTGTGGAGTACCCTTTGGTGTCGAACGATGCCTTCGTTCCTATAAAACTCATTAAATTCTCTTAAACAGAATTCTAAATCATTATTAGTCCGTAAATGTTTCACCTTTTTACCGGTCTAATTTTCTATCATAACCTTCCACTCCTTAAATTTTTTGAACACATTATTTTTATTCTTCAAGGTATAAAACCAGACTTTATGGCAAAAATCATCAATAAAATTCAATATATATTGAGAACCACAGAGAGAGGGAACTTGTGAAGGGCCCTAAAGATCAGAATGGATATAATCCATGGTTTCTCTCGTCCTGTGCACTGCAGTATCGAATTTAATTCTCTTGTGTTTATAAAAAAAATAATTTTCATAGAAGTCAAGTTTACCCGTCTTTTGTCCACAAAGTAAACCACGTTTACTCAATTTGGTCATGCCCCTCTTGCTCATATGACCCAAGCGCATATGCCCCAACCAAGTAGTGTCTGAATCTGAGTCAACTAATAAAGAAATTGAAGTAGAGCTGTAAATTGTAAAGCCCTACAAAAAATAAAGACCATTTCTTCTATTTTCTTTCGTCACAATTAGTGCACCTTTTGAAACTCTCAATACTCCACCTTGAGCTGAAAACTTATAGCCAATAGCATCAAGAATACCTAAAGAAATTAAATTCTTCTTCGACTCTGAAACATGCCGAACATTTGTCAAAGCCCTTACAATACCATCAAACATCTTAATTTGAATTGTACATATTCCAACAGTTTTACATGTCATGTTATTACCCATCAATACGGTACCACCATTAATTGATTGATATGTGGTAAAGCAGTCTTTATTGAGACACATATGATAGGAACAACTTGAATCAAGAATCCACTCATTTTCTTTTCTAGAATCAATAACGGTAACTGAAATAACACATTCAGCACTTGAAGATTTATTTTCTACAACTCCGACAACAATGGAAGAATTTTCATTCTTATTGTCCTTTTGATCTGATTTATTATTTTTCTTAAGTTTAGGACAATTCCACTTAGTGTGCCCCTTCTTGTGACAATAGAAGAGTATTCGATATTTTTCTTTGATCTAGATTTATATTGGCCTCTATTTACAGATCCCTTATTTCAATTCCTTCCCCTCGCAATAAGACCGTCCCCAATTTCTTCAGTATTATTGCTATAAACTTTTTTCCTTAATTCTTGCGAATTTAAAGATGCTTTAACATCTTCTATACTAATGGAGTCTTTACCATATAGCAAAATGGCAACAAAATGCTCATAGGAAGGGGGCAATGAATATAATAAAATCATGGTTTGATCTTCATCATTAATTTTAATCTCAACATTTCTTAGATCCATAATGTAACGCCCCGAAAATATAAAATTGTCTCTGATATCGTAATTGAAACGACCCGAACCCAGTGGGGTCCAGGAGTACACCTTTCCATAACTTAATTTAAAACAAGTAGTGGAAAATATTTTAAACCTCAAATACCATACCAGAGTACTAAACCACCACAACTACATAAGTATCTCCCAGTAGTAATATTTACATCACGTAAAACATAACACATATTCAACTGGTTTATTTATGCAGTAATATAATCATTTCTCATGCCACACAATTTGAGTGATAATTCATAATTTAATAAACTCCTCGGAGAAAATATATCATAATATACCTGGTGTATTATACTGAAAATGAGGGTATAGTAATCTTCACAATTTAATTAAACTCAAAATATATAATTTAAAGGAAAACAGAGATGATCAACCCTACTCACTTTAATTTTCCCAAATACATGTATAATAAAACAATATCATCAATTTCATAGCTTGATTCATTCAGAAAATCCAATATAATATTTTTGTATTCAAATACTCAAGTTTAATCGATTCAATTCCAAAATAAACTAACATAATCTATTCCCTTTATCTTAGCCCTGGAGTGGTGCCTACGTCATCCAAACGATGAAATCTCTCCAGTTAAAATGTTGAGGAGCGGAGTTAGGACCCAAAAATGATGTTCGTTTTTCAATTCGGTCGAGAAATGAAGGAGAAATTAAAAAAGAGAAAGAGAGAGTGAAGAGAGAGATTGATGTGAGAGAGAGAGAGAGAGAGAGAGAGAGAGAGGATTTCAATTGAATTAAAATGATCAGGAAGGATCCTTCATGATCCTATATATATATATATATATATATAATATTATATTAATATATTATTACATTATATTATTTAACTAATAATAATTATTAATTAATTAATATTTTTTTAGGATCACTACATCCTTCCCTCCTTATAAAATTTCGTCCTCGAAATTTGCTAACCAACACTTATCACAACCTCTAGAATTTCTAAAATGATCACCCGACTTTAGAAAGAGCAGGCAACTACCCACATAGCGGCCTCGTTCCAAATTTATTAATGACCCTCACTTATGGCAAATATTGATTCCAATTTGCTCTAAAATACAGCACATATGCCCACAACATATCCTCCAATATCTAAATTGTCTTCTTTGATTGTCCATCAGTTTGAGGATGAAATGCTGTGCAAAAGGTAAGGTGTGATCCCAAGGCTTTTTGCAAGCTTTTCCAAAACTGGGAGGTGAACCGTGGGTTCCGATCTGATACGATGGACATTGGTACGCCATGCAGTCTAACTATCTCCTAAACATACAATTCCGCTACTCTATTCATGGAGTAGCTAACCTTGATTGGAACAAAAATGGGCAGAATTTTTTAGATGATCGACAAATACCCAAATGGCATTTTGCCCATTAAGTGCTGGTGGTAATCCTGTTACAAAATCCATGCAAATGTGCTTCTACTTCCACTCAAGAACGTGGAGTGGTTGCAATGGTCCTACTGGTCTTTGATGTTCAGCCTTCACTTGCTGACATGTAAGGCACTGCTCCACGAATCCAGCTATTTCTCTCTTCATGTTGTTCCACCATAAAGATTCTCACAAATCCTGATACATCTTGGTACTTCCTAGATGCACGACATAAAGAGAGTGATAAGCCTCTTCCAAAATTGTTCTTTTAATCTCTGCATCATTGGGTACACATAATCTAGTGTGAAACCTCAAAACCCCATCATCTGAGTTGCTAAAATTCGTCCTCAATCCACTCTGTACTTTACCCATAATCCTTACCAACTTTGAATCTTTCATCTGTGCGGCCATTATCTTCCACAGTAGGGTCGGTTGGATTACAAGGTTAGCAATGAAAGCCTGATGGTTCCCTTCCACTATTTGCACACCAAATCATTTCAGATCCATCCTGATTTGATGTTAAGTTATGACTGCTGAGACCGATGCATTCCTTGACTTTTGACTTAACGCATCAGTTACCGCATTGACTTTCCCCGTGTGGTAATTGATGGTACAATCATAATCTTTTATCAGTTCTAGCCATCTTCTCTATCTCATGTTCAGTTTCTTTTGCGGGAAGAAGTACTTAAGACTTTTATGATCTATAAAAATATCGTACCTTTCACCATACATATTGTGTCTCCATATTTTCAACTCAAATACCACTGCCACCAATTCTAAATCGTGCGTCGGATAATTCTTCTCGTACTCCATGAGTTGCCGAGAAGCATATGCCATGACCTTCCCCTGTTGCATTAATATGCTCCCAAGCCCTTTCTAAGACACATCATTGTAAATCACAAAACCACCTTCTCTTGAAGGAATTGTCAGTACCGGGGCAGTGATGAGCCGCTACTTTAATTCTTGGAAGCTTTGCCCACATTCATCAATCCACTCATACTTAACATTCTTTCTTGTCAACCTTGTCAAAAGACGTGAAAATTTAGAAAACCTTTCCACGAATCGACGATAATACCCTATCAGACCTAAGAAACTCTTAATCTCATAATATTCTTCAGTCTCACCCAATCCATTACTGCCTCTATCTTACTTGGGTCTATAGAAATACCACCCCTAGATATCACATATCCTATGAAAGCACCCTTTTCTAGCCAGAACTCACATTTCTTGAATTTAGCATAAAACTTCCTTTCTCTTGGCACATGAAGTACCAACCTCAAATGATTTTCATGCTCCTCAGGACTCTTCGAATAAACTAAAATGTCATCAATGAATACCACCACAAACTGATCCAAATATTTATGGAAGACCCTGTTCATAAAGTCCATAAATGCAATAGGAGCATTAGTCGGCCCAAATGGCATAACTAAGAATTTGTAGTGACCATACCTGGTTCGGAATGTATTCTTTGGAACATCCTCTAAGTTGATTTTTACCCAATGACACCCTGATCAGAGATTGATTTTAGAGAAAACTTGTGTTCCCTGGAGTTGGTCAAACAACTCATCTATACGAGAAAGTGAATACTTGTTCTTAAATGTCACATTGTTTGTTTTTTGGTAATCAATACACATTCTTATCGATCTGTCTTTCTTTTTACCAAATAAAACTTTTGCGCCCCAAGGTGACTCACTAGGCCTGATCAATCCTTTGTCCAATAATTCTTGTAACTGTTCCTTCAATTCCTTCAGTTCTATCGGAGCCATTTAGTATGGTGCCTTAGAGATTGGCATCTTCCCTGGAAGTTGGTCAATATAAAACTCTACCTCACAATCAGGAGGCGATCTAGGTAAGTCCTCCAAAAACACATCCGAGAATTCCCTCACTACTAGGATATCCTCAACCTTTAGCTCCTCCTTTGGTGCTTCCTTCACACATGCTAGGTACCCCTAGCATCTATCCAATAATAGCCTTTTTTCCTGAATAGCTGACAATATCTATGGTGAGGAGCACACGCACGACCCAAAAAATTTGTACTCCTGCTCCCCAGAAGGTCTGAACTTTACCTCTTTCTTGTAACAACCAATACTAGCATAATTGGGGGCTAACCAGTCTATTCCCAAAATTATATCAAATCCATGCATGTTAAACACTACCAAATTGAAGTGTAGCATCTTTCCCTGAATACATATTGGATAGTTTTAAATAACCTTTCTACAAACCACTACGTCAATGTGACCATAGATAAGTCTGCATCTAATAGCTAAGTTCCCACCCTACACAATTTTACATACCTCAGAGATATGAATGAATGTGTTGCCTTTGAATCAAACAATACAATAGCTTTATTTGAAAAAAATAAAGATATTACTTGTCACCACACCACCAGCATTTTCTGCGTCTCCCGGTGTAAAAGAATAAACTCGCGCCTAGGCGGTGTTCCTCTGATGGTTGCCTCAGGGTGACTAATTGTTTCCTCGAAATTGAATAGAAGTGGGGGCATTATTCGGTAGCGCATGATAGTCTCATGCAATGTGGCCAAGCCTACCACATCGATAACAAATAACTGCTTTAACTCGGCATTCCCCCGAATGCCTCACATTACACCTAGGGCAAGGAGGGCAAGATGGATTACCTTGATGAGCTCTATTCCCCATTTCCTGTCTCTAGCCCACATTGTTACTATTTCTCCTCCATGGACCCTGAATAGTACTAGCTTGAAAACCAGGAGGCATGGGCTTCTTCTTTTTATTCTGTTCCTATGCACTTCTTTGTAGGCTTGTCTCCAATACCATTGCCTTATCCACCAACTCTGAGAAATTTTGAACCTGAAACGCCACCACCTGCTCATAGATTCTTAGATTTGGACCTTTCTCAAATCTTTGTGCCTCCTTTGATTCATCTGGAACCATATACGGGTCAAATCGGGATAGCTCAACAAACTTGGCCGCATACCGCTGAATGTTCAAATTCCTCTGGGTTAAGTTCAAAAACTCCTTCGCCTTGGCATCCATGGTGGAAGTGGGGAAGTATCTTTCAAAAAAGATCTCCTTGAAACAATTCAAGGTCAGAACCGCAGGTCGTGGCCTTTGTTCTTCAAGTAGCTTCATTGATCTCCACCAACACTTAGCCTTCCCAGTCATTTTAAAAGTAGCATAAAGAACATTCTATTCATCTATGCAACGCAGGACTACCAGTAACTCCTCTATCTCTCTAACCCAATTCTTTGCAACGATTGGGTCAGCTCCTCCCACAAAAGTCAGGGGATTCATGCTGGTGAATTGCTCAATAGTGCAACCCTCGTCAGTGGGTGGGTAGTTTTGTCCCCTAGAGTTCCGCATGATCTCTGCCATGACCTACTGGGTTAGCCCACGTAGTAATAAGGTATAATCAATGTCTTCTTCGTTGAAAGTCCCCACATTGCTACTTTCTCCCGCATTCACATTGTTATCTCTGGGGTCCATCCAGAAATTAACTTAGAATCCCAATATCATAACACGATTGGTATAATTATTTAACTAAGAAACTATAAAGTGCACAATATCCTTATACAAGAATACTTAGGTTTTCCTTCCAGGACTTTCCCTACACAAATAAACCAATTTAACGTCCAAGTTCCCAATTTAAGGTCAGTCTCATTGCTTAGACACAAAAATGTCGGTTGTTATCCTGAGATCTCTGAAATCGTCGATGGCTGGAGATACCGAAGGCATGTTTTTGAGAAAACCGTCGATGGTTGGGTCCCTGAATGCTTCACTAAACCGCCCCCCCCCCTTTTTATATAAGTTACTCATTTCAAGGATCAAACCTCTAATCACACACATAATTACAATGCCCTGAATACTAAACCACAAATTTCCTAGTGTGATAAATGGTGGCTTTAATAATTAATCTACACAAAGAAAAGATCACAATGTAGCCTTCTAGGAGAACAATTGTCGATGGTTCGTCGTGGCTTTTCTGAAACTGTCAACTGTTTCAAGAAATCCAAGTAAGCCTTTGATGGACTTCTACTTCCGGGTGCGAGACAGAGCCCTAGATTCCAATTTTCTTCATGTATTTTACTCCGCTATGCATCCTATACCCAACCCACCTTACAACACCTAACCTTCCCATTCCTACCCTATTCATAATTCAACTCCCCATTGTGCAAAGGGACATAGGCTAGTCAAGGGGGATAACACATTGGCTGGTGTATGGGGTATGTTGGCACACCTCTAATATTTGTCACACCATTTTACCAATTCTAATGCATCTCTCCTTATGGTTGGCCAATAGTATCCCTACCGTAAAGCTTTGTGAGCCAATGCCCTTCTAGTTAGATGTTTACCACATGCCTATTCATGGATTTCTCTCAATATGTATTATGCTTCTCTATTTCACAAACATCATAAGTGTGGAAATGTAAGAGATCGTCGATACAACTCTTTTCCTATTAATGTATATCTAGCTAACCTTTTTCTTAGTTTTAATGACTCATTCCTATCGTCGAGTAACCATCAATCCTTAAGATATTTTATAATTGCAATTCTCCAGTCTTCCCCTTCCTCTATTGTTGCTACATGACTTCTTTGTAAGTCGATTTTCCTAACCACTCCAGGTAGATTGCACTCTCCTATACGACTTTGAGGTTGAGGCTAACTTTGAAAGTGTACATATCAACTTTTGCATTATCTACTCGGGGGATGTGCTTAATGCTAAACTTTGAAAATGCCTTGGGGGTACTCCAATACTTTTGCTAGATATTTTTGCGTCTTTGTCTTTCTAGCTTCAAAGTCACCTCTCATATGTTCTACCACCAACAAAGAGTCACTCAAAACTTGAAGCTTCCTCACCTCAAGGAACACCGAGAATCGCAAACCTACTAACAGAGCTTCGTACTCTACATCATTATTTGTTGTTGCAAATTTCAATCGTAGTGTGTATTACACCTTAGATCCATTTGGCGCTATAAGAATCAAGCTTGCTCCCCCTCCTGTTCTATTTGAAGATCCGTCCATATGGAGCACTTAGATTTCCGCATCTTCCAAATTTTTAGAAGTTTGTTCAATGATGAAATCAGCTAAAACTTGTGCCTTGATTACGAGTCTTAGTTTGTAATGGACGCCTAATTCTCCCAATTCAATTGACCACTTCATCATTCTTCCCAATGTCTCTGGTAGCTAGAGGGTTTGTCTTAAAGGCATGTTGATCAACACGGTAACTCTGTGCACTTGGAAGTAAGGCTTTAGTTTCCCAGATGCACAAAGGATCGAGAAGGCAGCCTTCTCTGCTCATGGGTAGTTGATCTTTGCCCTCCATACCACCTTTTTAATGTAGTGTATCAGTTTGTGTTGTCCGCTTTCTTCTTGTACAAGGACTGAACTCACTACACAACGCGTAAAAGTTAGGTACAAATACAAGCCTTCTCCGATACTTGCTTTGGTCAAAATGAGTGAAGAGTGGACGTACTACTTTGGTTGTGTAAAAGTTTTATTCTTATCTTTGCCTTATTAAAATTTTTGTGCCTTGTGGAGCGCCATGAAGAATGACAAACACTTATATCTCGAGCAAGAAACAAACCTACTCAAAGATGTTATCCTTCCTGTTAGAATTTGCACTTATTTAATTTTCTTTGTCTGTGGAGCACACATCTCCATTAAAGCTTGAATTTTATCAGGATTCACCTCTATTTTTCTGTAGGTCATCATGAGCCCTAAAACTTCCCTACTAAGACATTAAATGCATATTTGGCTGGATTTAATCTCATCCCATACTTACAACGTAGTTCAAACGTTCTTCCTAAATCCATTACATGTTCATTTGATTTCAAATTCTTCACTAGCATGTCATCCACATAAGCCTCCATGTTATTCCCTAAGTGATCTTTGAAAATCTTATTCACCAACGGTTGGTAAGTTGCTCCTGCTTTTTTTAAGCTGAACATTACTCTATAATAGTAAAACCCTCTTTTAATGATGAAAGAAGATTTTTCTTTGTCTTCTGGATGAATGCAAATATGATCTTAGCTTGAGTACGCATCCATGAAACTTAAGAGTTTGCAACCAGATATGGAGTCTACCAACTAATCAATTTAGGGAAGAGGAAAGCTATTTGTTAGCCTTGGTGGCTACATAATCATGTTTAATGTGTTTTGATGATATTAACCTATTTGTTGTTCTTAGTGCATTCCACCTTTGTAGATCATGTTTAGTACATGTACAAGTATCAAATACATGAAGTTACTAGATCAAAGGCAAAGATCGGACCGAGTAGATGTCAAAAAGGAAATAGCAAAAGGACACTCACTCGGAAGGACCCAAGCTTAACCAAAGGAATCTTAATTGTTGAATTATATGTAATAGGGGTCGTGTGAGGTAGGAAGATTTTGTAACTCTTGCGGTTTTGTTTCTTGCATGATTTCTGATCAAGAGTTGAGCAAAATTGCACATGCATATTAGGACAAGTGAGTTTTTAGGATTTCACCGAAAGTCACAAACTCAACATTCATAGTTTTCAAAGTTAAATCAAATAATTTGTTAAAAGAAGACTAAACTCAAATGTGTTTTCATAAGGGACAAGTTTTTAGCATCTTGGCATTATGAACATTTGCATATTTAGTCCCGGTTTTGTTAAAACAAGCTTTTTGTCCCAAAACTTCAAGAAAGTCAAGTATATTTTTTTTATTGAAGGACATACTAGCTTATAAGATATCAAATAAGCTTTCAAATGCGTTTTCATACATAAGATATCTTATATTCAAAATAAATTTCATAAGGACAAGTTTTAAATCATATTATTGTTATAATCTTTTATAAACTTGGTCCTAGTTGGGTTTAAAACCTCAGTTATGCACCTCTCAAATTTTTTGAACACCCTTCGATATTTGGGGCATAACTTTTTATAGATAACTCCAAAAAGGGTGAGCTTGGTGTCTATGGAAAGTTAAGAAAAAAAAAAACCACAACTTTCATGTTGAAGACTATCAAGAAAAAATAGTCGACGGTTTCAGAAAATCGTCGACAGTTTGGGACGGTGATAGAACACCAATAGGAGAAAAACAACTAGTTTTCAAAATAGTTTTTTAATAAAACCCCCTAACGGCCATAAAACGGCTAGTTTGCCCCTTTGCCTATAAATACAAGTACATAGAGTTGATTAAATATGGTTTTGGTGATTTTACAAGTTCTTAGTGAAAAATATCTTTTTATACAAAATATAAGCACTTTGCATCTTAGTTCTTCATCACAAGTGCTCAATTCTCTCTTGCTCTATAAATTGTGTTTGATTCATTCCTTGAGAGAATAGTGTGAGATTTATATTGTAAGTGATATTAGCTCAATCAAGAAGCATTTCTTTGTATTCAATCATCTTCTTATAAAAGGTTCTTTGTGAACCGTTTAGTGAATGTTCTTGATGAACCGACTTGCAAGGCATCTTGGTGATCCTTGTGGCTCTTGGTGAGCACAGTAGGGATTTTTTCCCGAGTGTAGGGATTTGTTCCCAAGTGTAAGGCTTCTCCATCGGTGAAAGAGTTTATAGTGGAATCCTTGAGTTGGTCTCAAGGCGTGAATGTAGGTTTGGTGTCGAACCACGTAAAAATACTGGTGTTGAGCTTTCTCTCCCTATACTCTTTATTTTATGTCTTGTACTTGATTTATATTCAATATATTGTGATATAATTGTTTGAATCTTGGTAAGAATTTTATTTTGCAGAGAAAGCCCAATATACACAAAATAGTCCATTCATCCCCCCCCCCTTTGACTTTATATACTCTTGGGCCGATGAGTGGTATCCGAGCATACCACACTTTCACTATCTTTGGTGCATGCTTTGTTCAAATATGTGAAATCAATTCAAGTCTGCCACTTGTCGTTGGACTTATTTACTAGAATTACATTACCGAGTCGTTTAGGGTAGCTAACTTCCTTGATAAAGTTAGCTTTCAAGAGCTTGGTTACCTCCTCGTCAATTACTTTGATTCATTCAAAAGCAAAGCTCCTCTTCTTCTATTTTACTTGGACAATGGTTGGGGTCCACTTGTAGCCTATGCTCAATAACTGTTGGATCAATTCCTAGCATATAATTAGCAGGTCAGGAAAAGATGTATGTATACTCCCTCAACAACCTCACAACCCCTACTTGGACACATTTTTCTTGGTTGTCTTCCTTTATTAGAATGTTGACTTACTACTCTTCTGGTGTGCTGATCAGTGGGTATTCACCCCTCATATACACGTCTTCTATGGTTAAGGACTGTTGACTTTGGTGCAATCCCAAGAGTGGGGTAAATTGGAGATTTAAAAATTTTTCCTAGGTTTATCTAAGCCAGAAGCAGTAATGCACAACCTAGGGACAATCTAAATATGTATAAAGTTGCAGAGATGATAAATCAATCTATTTTCAACATATGCAACACAGTTCTAGTATCTCTCAACCAAATACAATTACGTGTCAACCAGATATGCAGTATATTCAACAAAGAGATTGAATCAAGCAAGAAGAAAAATATAAAGCAAGTAAAGTAGAAGTAACATCAAATATATTATCAGGGTTCGACAAATGTGTCTACGTCCCCGCCTCAGTTCGCAAGCTCGAAGATTACACTAATGCTTACTTAACGGGTAGAGCACCGGTTACAACCAAGTCAAATTACTAGGATTGACCTCAACCTTTATACACTCTCCTTACGGGGCGGAAAATTCTCACCTCAGGCCACGCCTGGATTACAATCGAATAAGATTTTTCGTACAAATAAAGGTGCTTCTAACATAAGCAGATTTGTACAACAATATGATCCAAATATGTGCACTCACAGATGATATGAATTTAACGCTTAAATTAGATTCAATATGTGAACTCTCTAACATGTGCAAGTGTATATATATATATATATATATATGAGAGAGTACAACCTTTAGTACAAGATGTTATAAATATTTCCAAATTTGTAGACATTTTTATTAACACTATCACTATGCTTGGATATATCTTTAATTTGGATTTATATTGGACTTGAATAAATGTAATATAATATTGTATTAAAATTTATCCAAATTCATCAAAATCCAAATTTAAAGTTTGAAATTCATATTCCAAAACATAGTGTACAGATGCTTTGTAATGTATTGCATTTTAATGAGATGTTTATTTGGTAATTTTTTTGTGTTGTTTCTCATGATTAAATATTTATGGAGTAACTTAATTTTTGATTTTGTTGAATAAGATATTGAATTAATTTATAGATGTTTATAAAGTAGGTATAATTATGAGATATATCAATTAATGAATATTCATAGAAATCATTTTTTTTTTAAAAAAATCGAAGCACTTTTTTTCGTCCTCAATAATTTTTGAAAAATTCCACCACTAAATGATTAGAACAATTTATCTTTTGTTGTTAAAATTAAATTTTCTAGTAAATGTTTTTTTGCCTTTAAAGAATTTTTGAAATAAATTTATTGCCGTGAATACTTAAACTTTTAGAAATAATTTTATTATGCAAGATTTAAGAGTAACTTATCTTGCTATTTTTTTTAGATGAATTCTATTTATCCCTAAACTTTTTTTTTTTTTTTTTAACAATGAAAATATCTTTTACAGTTGAAGCAAGGATGAAAAAAATTGTCCCTAATTTAAAAATAAATATTATATTATTTGATTTACAAGTTTTCATTCCTCAAATTCATTTTACATGTATTCTTTCAAAATAAATATTGGCAGATTCAGTTAAGAAAGGACTGAATTTTCTATACCATACAAAATTAATTTTGAGTGCAGGACCTATGGCTACGAATAGGGGTGGGTGGTCGGTGACCCGTAATTCGTCCATCTAAATCGGATTTGGGTCAATATAAACTGACCCATTTATAAATGGATGAACCTAGACCCAACCTATTTATTAAACGGGTTAGGCGAGTTCGGCCGGACGACCCGGTTTATCCCCATAAGTATATACTTCATACTCTCATTCTACCATGAAGGCTGAAAGCGTTTGAAATGAAACCTAACCTAGCATGCAGCACCAGCACGTGGTGCAGCCGCGCAGAAGCCTCTCCCTCCTCTTCGTTTCTCGCTGCTGCTCTCTCCTCTGTAGATCCTCTCGCCTTTCGGCTCTTGCTTTTGCTCTCATAGTCCCAGCCTCGCAGTCAGCGTGACGTCACAGATTCGCAGCTCTAGCTCTCGTCATCACCGTCTGTATCAGATCTGCCATATCAAATCTGGTCTCAATCTCTCGTCTCCGTCTCACTCAGTCACTCACCGTCGTCTCCATCTCACTCGTCTCCGTCTCCTTCTCACTCTCAATCTCCGTCTCTCTGAAACTCAATCTCCCTCTCAGTGCTCTTGCCCTCAATCTCCCTTCCCCTCTCACTCTGAGTCTCCCCCTCCCCCTCACTCTCAGCTAGACCTGGCAAAATGGATGAAAATCCGTTAATCCGACCCGCATCCGATCCGTTTTAACCGACTTATCATCATCCGCTTGCTAAATGAGTCGAATATGGTTTTTAATTTTCATATCCGCCTTCTTAGCGGGTCGGGTCAGTTTTATCTGGCGGATATCCGCCAAACCGCTTAAAAATCCATAACTAATGAGCCATAAAAACTCAAGCCCAGCAGCCCGCCCAAATGGGAAAGCCCAGTGCGGCAGTGCCTACTACCCACACGGCCCACTGCCCACTGCCGCATTTGGCACGCACAGAAAAGGCACAAGCCCATAGCCCATTGCCCACACCACACGGCCTGAGTCGTTTGATGGCCACAAGCAGCCCTGAGCCCCAGCCCCCTGCCTGGCTGCCCCCCTCTCAAATCTTAACCAGATTCCTATTAGGGTTTTTGGTTTCATTTTCATCCTGAGTTCCAAAGTTTCATCCTTTCCAGCTTCCAGCTGCGCAGCCACATCCCACGAGTCC
Organism: Malania oleifera; assembly: GCF_029873635.1. Classification (NCBI taxonomy): domain Eukaryota; kingdom Viridiplantae; phylum Streptophyta; class Magnoliopsida; order Santalales; family Ximeniaceae; genus Malania; species Malania oleifera. The sequence continues at coordinate 49,686,154 of NC_080426.1, forward strand.
ACGATGTCGGGTCAACGACGATTCCCATTGCTGTCGCTGACTGCCACCCACAGCCACAACCACGACTCACGAGCCACCATTCCCTCGCGGCCTCGCCGACGCCCAGTCTTCCTTTGCGGTTTGCAGTTTCTGTCTCGCCTAGTCATCTCTGTCTCTCAAGTCTCGCCCAGTCGCCAGCCACTCGGCCTTGCCCAAACTGCCCAGTGCCTAGTCTTCCTTTGCGGCTTGCAAGCCTCGCCCAATCTTCCTTTGCGGCTTGCAGGTTCTTAATATTGCATATGTGCAATTTTTTCATTTTTTTCATTGTTTCATTTTTTTTCATTGCATATTGTTTGAAATTTAAATTTAAATTTCATTGTTTCCATAACCAATGGCTAGTTAGTTATAATGTAGAATATGTAAAACATCAAATAGTTTTTATTTATTAAAACACTCTTCTATAAATATTTGTTAAACAATAAAAAATACAATATTAGAATAACAAATTTACACATAAAAATAATTTTCTTGCAGTGCAAAAATATAAAATAAATTAAAAAAATTAATTAATTTTATAATTTTCTGCTTCAAGATGAATTTAATCCTTCGCTAGCCAATGAAAACATTTAATCCCATTTCATATAATCAGATATATATGTAAAAATATGAATTTGAATTTGTGTTGATTTGTAAGAAATTTAATACAATTTTGCATTATATTTTGTCTAAGTTTACACAAATTCAAATCTAAGACCCGAAACTCATAGTCTCAAACGTAAGATAAATTCTTGGGAATTTAATTGGCACATTTTTTTAAAGATTTATTAAAGCCTAATCTTTTCTTTTAAAAAAAAAAATTGATTGTTGGATAGTTGACATATATCTACGAAGATTTGAGTTTGTTAGAAACTTAATTTATATATTTATGAAAGGGCAAGCTTACCAACTTTGATTAATTGACATCTAAAGGTAATTTTGTCCAAAAATTTTTGTACCATGTGCATGGTTAATTTCATTAAAAGTTTAGCATTATTTCTTAACTAAAAAGTTTTAGTGTCAACTAAAACATTTAATCCCATTTCATAATTTTTTGCAGTGCATTACAAAGATTTGGGAAAAAAATGTCTCAGTCAATAGCGAATTCAATTGATCAAAATGATGAAATGAGTGAAGAAGAAGTTCAGTTGCCAGATTCATCAAATACAAAACTTACAAAAGAAACAACTCCACAGGTAAAAAGAGCTAGGAAAAAAACATCTAGTATTTGGACAGATTTTGAGTTGATTGAAAGTGGAGATAAACAATATGCCCAATTTCTACCATAGTAAGAACTCTGAGATATCAAACTTACATTGTCATACAAAAAAATGCATGGGAAAGAAAAATAATGATCTGAAACAAATGCTAATGAGTCAAGGTGATGGAAAGTTGTCTCTGCATACACGAAAACTTGATCAAGTTGTACAACGTAGGAAGTTGGCAATGACAATTGTGAGACACAATTTGCCATTTTCTTTTGTTGAGTATGAAGGAATTCATGAATGGGCTTTAGAATTAAATCCAGAGACAAAATTTGTGACACGAAATACTGCAAAAGCTAATGTTATGAGGGTTTTTTTCAAGGAAAAAGAGCACATTCATGAGCTTTTATTGAATAATTTTAGTAGAATTTCTCTTACTTCGGACTTATGGACTTCGTTAAATACTGATGGCTATTTATGTTTAACTGCACATTTTGTGGATAAAAATTGGAAGCTTCAGAAAAAAGTATTGAATTTTTCAAGCATGCCTCCTCCACACACTGGTCTAGCACTTAGTAACAAAGTCATGGACTTATTGGTGAATTGGGGTATAGACAAAAAGCTATTTTCCATAACATTAGACAATGCTACATCCAATGATTTGTTTTGTAGAGTATTTGAAGTCTAATCTGAACTTGAAAAATGCCTTGGTAAGGGAAGGAAAATTTTTTCATGTTCGCTGTTGCACTCACATATTGAATCTCATTGTCCAAGATGGCCTAAAATTATCTCATTTCACTGTGAACAAAATACGAGATTATGTCAAATATGTGAAGCATTCACAACATCGAAAGTTTAGATTTCATGAATGTTGTGAAAAGGTGAGAGTACCACGTGTGAGAGGATTTCGCCAAGATTGTCCTGCTAGGTGGAATTCTACATATATGATGCTTGAAAGTGTTTTATACTATAGAGATGCTATTTGCCAATTCAGGTTTAGTGAGGAGAATTTCAAGTTTTGCCCTAACGATGATGAATGGAAGGAAATTGAGAAAATTGCTAGTTTCTTGAAGGTTTTTTATGACTTGACAAATCTTTTTTCTGGGACATCTTATCCAACTGCAAATTTATACTTTCAAGGAGTATGGAAGGTACAAGTAACTTTACTTAATGCGGCATTGGGTGATGATGTCTTTTTAAGAAATGTGGCTACTCAAATGCAAGGGAAATTTGACAAATACTGGTCAGATTATAGTAAAATTTTGGCAATGGCTGTTATTTTGGATCCTCGTTTCAAGATACAATTTGTATCTTTTTGTTTAAAAGAAGTGCAACCAATGTCTAAGAAAGATCGAGTAAATGACATCCAGCGTGAGATGCATTCACTTTTTGATGTGTATGTGAAGCACCACTCCCCTTCAACTTCTAAGAAAATGCCTTCCTTTGAAGCAACTATTAGTCATGATCGTGGTCATATGACACCTATTGCAACATCAGTTGATATGACACTAAAAGTAAGATTTTTTTTTTAAGTACAAATTTTATTTTACTTTTATTATACATCTATAGAATTTTTATATTTCTATTGTTATATACTTGTTTTTAGGGTTTTAAAGCTTTTGCTAAAGAAGATGAAGAAGCTCCAATGTCAGAACTAGAAATGTTTTTTAGAGAGAGGATGGTAGATTGTGATAAAGAATTGGATATTTTGAACTTTTGGAGGAGTCATGAATATAGGTATCCAATTTTTTCTCGAATGGCAAGAGATATCTTATCAATTCCAATATCAACTGTTGCATCGGAATCAGCATTTAGTATTGGAGGAAAAGTGATAAATATGTCACGTAGTTCTCTTACGCCTGATAATGCTGAAACTATCATTTTAACTCGTGATTGGCTGTATAGTCGAGGAGGTATGCTTATTTAATTATATTATAATTACTATGTATTATGCAATATTTATTTATTTATTTATATTTTGAATTTTGAATGCAGTTGAAGATTTTGTAGACGAGGAAAAACTTGCTGAAGATATTGCTCAAGCTGAAAGAGCAGGTCGTACCTCATCTAGTGTATCATCTTGCTCTGTTTGACTTTATTTGAATATTACTACACTGGCACAGGCTGTGCAGCTAGTGCTTCTATTTATCTTTGAAAATTATGTAGTCAATAAATTATTGTTTGTTTGTTGTTTTAACTTGTAATGTTGAATAAATTATTTGTAAATTTTTTTCCTAGTTTGATAACTTGTAACTTTTGAGATGCTAATTAATAAGTTCAATTTATGTTATTTGATTTATAACTTAAATTATATTTTGAATTCTTTCATGATAGGCACACGAGGAGAAGAAGATGAAAGCTTTGATGTCACAAATGAAAGCATTTCAATTAATTGAAGCTATTTGAAGGATGGATTGAGATTTTTTTTTAGTTTGTTGATTGTTTTATTTTGGGAGATTCACACGATTTGACAATAGTTGTATTTAAAGAAACTCACATGCTATAAGAATAATTATAATGTTTAAATTTTAGACTCACACGAGTTACACAGTTTGAGTTTTTATTTTGAGTTGGATTGAGATTAATTTATTATGTTTTTTTGCTTATAGTTTTACTTGCATGAATTAGGAGTTGTTAATTAGTATAAATGATTGAATGATTGATATAGTTACTAAAAAAGTTAATACACAAATTAATTGCAAGTTATCATATACAATTTAAATTATTATGACAAAAATAAATTATTAATAAAATTATATTTGAGAATGGCGGATTATCCGCCCATCCGCCATGAATTATCCGACCCGAAACCGCCTAATCCGCCACTTAAACGAGTCGAATATGGATTATAATTTTTTCACCCGATAATCCACCTTATCCGTCACGGATAAACCAACCCGATCCGCTTTGCCAGGTCTACTCTCAGCCTCCCTCTCGGCTCTCACTCTCAGTGTCTCAGTTTAATATTTTTTTTAATATTTTATGTTTTTTAAAGATTTAATAAATAAAATAAGGTATGCTTTTCTTTAAGAAAAAATTAAAATATACAAATTAATTTTTTTAAACAAATAACCCATTTACGACCCGTTTATTAAACGGGCGGATTTGAATTTATATGTTAGTCAATCATTATTAAACGGATCGACCCGAACCCAAACCATTTAACCCCTACTCATTATGACCTGCCCGAACCCGACCCGTTAACCTGTTTTGTCACTTCTAACTATGAATGCTTCAAAAGTTTAATTCTAATTTCTAAAATATTTTTAATCAAAAATAAATTTGCGTTATTCATTATTTTAAACTAATGAATTCTTTAACATTTCATGGCATTCCACTCAACTTTTAAAATTTAAATTTATTTTTTTAACTAGAACAAATTAAGTAGTTGACGCATTCTTTTAAATTTTATTTTTTATATCTAATACCTAACGTACACAATTTGTAAAGACATAAATTATAAATAAATAGCGTGCAGTGCTAAAATCAAGACATCTTTTAATTATATTTATCCAATTTTTTGTATTTTTTATTATATATATTATTATCATTTACTATTATCACTAATATGTATTATTACTTACTACTATTACTAATATTATTACTACTACAAAAGACATTTTCCTCCCTTGAGATTTGGTGAATAAAAAAAACAAAAACCTTCTTTGAGGTTTTAAGAATCACACACACCTCCCCGAGTTTTTCCCCCTTTTATCCTTTTAAAAAATATATATATATATATATATATATATATATTAAATAATACCTTTTCAGGAAAAATATTTCTCGAAATAACCCTGACGTAATCTCGCTACTTGAAGTTGCGAGATTTAAACAAATCTCTCTACTTCAAGTAGCGAGATTTGCCACGTGTCATTTCCATAAAAAAAAAATTATTTAATATATTTTTTAAAATAATAATAAATCGGGAAATAAATTATTCTGCATAATAAATCGGGAAATAATTTATTACGCAGAATAATTTATTTCCCGATTTATCATTTTTTTAAAAATATATTAAAAGAATTTATTATATAATAAATTAAAATTTTGAACTTTATTTTAAATTACCAATTTTAATTGTACCTAAAATTATAATATATATATTTATAATATATATATATATGCACTGACAGTTTGTTAAAGAGACAAAAAATATAACGTTCAAAAATATTATTTATTTTTAAAAAATGTTTAAAAATAATAATATATATTTAGAGTTTGAAATTTAAATTATGAATATGATTTTTATGTATTTGTACAAAAAATAAATATTTTTTTATAATTTTACCCAAATTTAAATTTGACTCTCGAATTCAAATTCCCAAATATAATTTTTTATTTTAATTATTAACTGATTTTTTATGATCGATGAATAGAAAAAATCAAAGTAAAAAGTTGATTCATTTTAAGAAAGAAAAAAAAAAGTGTGTTGGCTTTTTTGAGGTTAAATATTCTTAAGTCAAATATTTGTATAATTAATGTATTTATTTGTGGATTCTAATTATGTGAGATATTTTTTCTAAGACTATTTCTTAAGTGTTTCCACTTATTGTTTTGTTCAATTAATAAAAAAAAAAAAATGAAAGAAGATTATGATATGATAATTATGTATACATTTATTATTCAAAGTAAAAATGGATTATTTTTATTATAAGAGATGAGAAAAAAAAAAATGTTCAAGACTCGCTTAGTTGTGGAAGATATTTTTTATTTTCTAATATTTAAAATTTTAAAAAGATATAAAAATTTAGCTTTTTTTAAAAAATATTTTGAATATACATATAAAAAAGGTATAAAATTGAGTGTAAATACTCAGAAAATATCATAAATAAAAGAAATTGGAAAAAATAGGTTTTCGGCTGAGAAAGGAGAAAAATCAGCGACGATTTTCTGGAGAGGAGAGAAAACCAATGACGGTTTTGGGGATTTGTCGCAGGACGGTAAATAAAAACCATTTCAAACTTTAAATAATTCTTTTTACATTTTGTTAATTTATTATTTATTAAATATAATTTCACCTAATTATCAACAAGACATTCAAACTATGATCATTTGTTAGCAACTTTTAAAAATTAAATTGTGGTATCCAAAATAATATGTGAATCGCTTTAATTTAAAATTTTAAATAGAAGATAGTATTTTTGAGATTTAGTGAAAAATATAAATATATATTTTAAAACTTTGAGATTTGTTCAAAAATATATATATTTATCTTTATATTTAATATAAAAATATATATTTTAAAAAAATTATTCTGCGTAATAAATCAGGAAATAATTTATTACGCAGAATAATTTATTTCCTAATTTATCATACTTAAAAAAAATATATTAAATAATATATTTTTTATGGAAATGACACGTGATTTGCTTAAATCTCGCTACTTGAAGTAGCAAGATTTCGTCAGGGTTATTCCGGAAAATATTTTCCCAGGAAAGGTATTATTTAATATATTTAAAAAAAAAAAGCATAAAAGAGGAAAAAACTCCACCTCCCCTTAAAAAACTTGTCTTTTGTAAAATATAAGGGGAAGTTTATGTTTTTTTGACAAACTTAGGGGAGGTTCGTGAAATTCTTAAAATCTCAAGGGAGGTCTCTAAAATTTTTAAAATTTTAGGGAGATCATTATTTGTTTGTCAAACCTCAGGAAAAGTTAGTGTATTTTACTCTTATTGTTATTGTTATTGTTATTGTTATTGTTGTTGTCGTTAAAATATATCCATTTTTTTTTTCCTTTTATAGCCACAAAATTAAAAAATATATATATATACAAAAAAATCTCTTAAAATTTCTTTTAAAAATTGGAAAAATATTTGGTATCAAAGAAGAATAAGAGCTAGATAGACACTCATTCCATTTATAGTTAGCTTAGATAAGGTTCGATGATTGAATTTGCATATTAAATTGTTACCATGCTTGTTCATTTTATTCGGGTAAAAATGGACTTCTCAACCGCGTTGGTTTTGGATCATCTTAGAAAATAAGACATCTTCCTAGTAGTCTTTGTGATATCACTCTAACTTATGATGGAATAGGTGAAAGAATCTCATTGCATGGTATTTTTCTCCCTTTCTTCCATATGTGAGGCATGAGTTTTCCTTAAGTTCGTACAGGTAAATGAAAGTAGGTGCTTATGCCACAAGACCGAAACATGGACGGTTTGAAATACTTGCTTCTTTTTCAAAATGCCACCTTTTCAGAAAAAAAAGAAAAAAGAAAATTGCTTTTCATGGTTGATGATGAAATCCTTGATGTTGTTTTCCAAATTTTCCCTTTTTAGACTCCCATTTTCCAAAAAAACAAAAAAAGGATTCCTATTTTGATGGACTTCAAATCTAGTCAAATATCCTCTTTCAATCTACCCCCTCTGATTAATTGAAAATCAAGTTTCAATCTTAGTGATCATTAATCCCTAATTCCAATCAATGGATTTCAATTAATGAATTTCACTTCTAGTCACCATTAATCTTTAATTTCAACCAACAGTTTTCAATCACAATCATCATTAGTCCCTGATTTTAGTCAACAAATTTCAATCTTAATCATTCCTGATTTTATTTAATCGATTTCAATTTCAATTATCATTAGTCCTTGATTTTAGTCAATGGATTTCAATACAATCACCATCAATTCTTGATTTAATCAAATCAAATTTGCATTACATCCATCTTTCTAAAAGGATGGTCTTCAAATCCAATCATCTTCAAGTTCCTTAATTTAGTCTAGGCAAACCTTATCTTGAAATCGATTGCAGATCAAATATTTCCATTTTTCATCTCTTTTCCAAAGTAAATAAATTTTTAAATCAAATCATCATCTTCGTAGACACCTCATTTTATTGGGGCTTTATATAGCAAAACTTTTGATTTTTTTGTTTAAATTTTTTTTTTTTTTTTAATTTTGATGCCCTTTTGAGTCTTCTTGTCCGTGCAATCTCTCACTTCACTCATTCTCACCACCCCGTTTAAGCATATATATATATATATATATATATATATATTGGATTATTTTATAACAAGTTTTCCATAGTACAATCAACAAAAAAAATTTTAAAAAATACATGAAAAAATATTTTAAATCCTAACGATTTCAGTAGACTAGTCTTTCGAAGTTTATACCTGCACACACAAAAGTGAAGGGTTAGAATGATGGAATAATGTGTTAATACATGAATTAAGAAAAAAAAAATCAATTAAGCCAATCATTCTTAGTTGGTTACAAAACCAACCAATCAATTAAAACCAATCACTCTCGATTGGTTTAAAATTGATAAATCAATCAAATTGATTTCTCCCAATTGACTATTCTCCCCTTGCATATAAATAGGAGTTTCTCAAAGAAAGTGGGGGAAGAGGTTGGATTTCTTATATAGATAAAGTGAAACAGAGAGTGAAAAAAAAAAAAAAAAGGAATTGAGGGAGGGGCAGAATTGTAATTACCTAAAAATACATATACATGATTAGTGTAATAATTCTTAAAAAATTAAATTATTAATTAATTAAATAAAAAATAAATAAAAATTAAGTTATTAATTATTATAAAGATAAAGGATGGTATCATTCTTATCCTACAGAAGGAGAAACCTTCAGATTCAATTGAATATGACCCCCTTATGTTTGTCCTCTCTCTCTCTCTCTCTCTCTCTCTCTCTCTCTCTCTCTCTCTCTCTCTCTCTCTCTCTCTCTCTCTCTCTCTCTCTCATTTAATTATTCATTTATTTATTTATTTTATTTCTTAATCTTTAAGAAATTCCTTACGAAAATATTCTTTCTCCAATTCTCTATAAATAGGAAAGTTTTTAGTTCATTTAGTAGGAGACGGATAATTTTTATACACTTAAAATTCTGATTCTTCCACTCTTTCCCAACTCACTTTAGGATTTCATCTTAAGTTGTATTAGAGAAATAGATTAAGGTAAGTGAGTTTGATTATGTCATATTTTTCATAAATGTACTTGAGTTTAATTAAGTATGTGAATTTAATTATATCAGTTTTATTTAAATATATACCTGAGGTAAATTAAATTACGTGGATTTGATCATATATGTTTTTTATTTAAATGTACTTGAGTTAAATTAAAATTTGTGGATTTGATCATACCTGTTTTTTATTTAAATATACCTAAGTATATTTTGTTAAGAAATATTGTTGTAAAGGCTAGAATAATAATAATAATAATAATAATAATAATAATAATAATAATAATAATAATAATAATAATAATAATAATAATAAGGGAATTTGGTTTGGTGCAGACCAAATTGTCGGCGGTTTGGTGGAGTTCAGGAAAATCATCAACTGTTTCGAATTATCGAGTGCCATTAAAAGTAAAAACGCAGTAAAAATTGTTTGGTTAAAGACCAAACCGTCGACGGTTTTCCTGAAACCATCGACAGTTTTGTTTAGGGCAGCAGCCTATAAATAAGACCTTAGCTCTTTTTTTTTTTGGGAAAATTTCTCTCTTTCTAGGGCTACGATTTTTCACTTTCTCTCTCTTCAATTTTCTCTTCGAATCTCAACCAAACTGAAAAACAAACACCGTTTCTAGGGCTTAGCTCTGATCCATAGCATTTTAATTGGAATAGATTCGTCGTTTGGGCATCGTACGCACCACTCTAGGGATTAGGTAAGGGGAATAGATTATGTCAATTATTTTGAAATATGAATCGATTAAATTGGTGTATATGTATACAGAAATGTTATATATGATTTTTTAAATGAATCAGACATATGAAAATGAAAATTTTTGGTTATTATATACATATTTAAGGAAAACGAAAGTGAATAAGGGAAATCATCTCCTTTTTCCTATAAAACCTATAATATGAGTTAAATAAAATTATGGAGATGGTCATACCCATGTTTTCAATAAAATATATTTTCCTCGAGCAGTTAATTAAATTATGAATTATCACTCAAATCGTGTGGCATGAGAATGACTATTATTGCATAACTAAATCTGTTGGTTTTTATGGTATTATATTGACAAAGATATGATTTTATTCAGAGTTATGATATGACAGTTTTATACAAAGTTATAGTATGACAATTTTCTACAGAATTATAGTATGACGATTTTATATCGATTTACGAATATGACAGGTTCATACTGATTTGTGGATATGATAGTTTTATACTGAATTGTGAAAATGAGATCATGTTACTGTATTATTTTATAAATTACATTATATGGTTTAAGAACCCTGATGGAGCAGAGATATAAAGGAAGCTCGATATTGTAGCTATAGAGAAATGTTAGTGCAACCACACTATTTTGAGAGTGTTGGTAATTGGATAGCGATTTGGCTAGAGAAGAGTTGAGTATCCTCTTGGAGTTCGGACCAGCTGGGTAGGCAAATCGTACTTCAGAGTATAGTATGTTTGACTTAGCCTAGTGGTAGGTCAGCCTTGACTAAGTCCAGCCTTTAGACCACACAACCCAATTATGTGGGGTTAATACACGATGTTATATGATTATCCAGTCAGGGATGTTCTTTTATGCATATATGTAGATTTATGTAAATTAAGAAATTTATTGAGATAAAGCATGTTTTGAGAAGAAAATGAACATTTTCAATTGTATAGGCGTGAGTTACAGTATATAAATGCTTTCTCATTCAAGCTATGATTGTCATATCATATAACGCATAGTAGATTACTATACATGAAAATCTTCTTATATAACTGTACAATACTGAAATAACACCCAGGATGGATAGTTAGCTGATGTCATGTCTTACCCCCACATGATTAGGTTGTGCAGCCCGAAGGCAGGACCTAGCAATGGCTAGCCAACCATGCTAGATCAATCATAAGTCTATAAGTATGATGGGCCCGCCCCTACTTGGTCCCGAACTGCCAGGGGGATTACTCCACTCTACAGTGAAGCCACATCGACTGCCATCTCTCACACTACTAGTCGTGTGGTAGCACTATCATAATTTTGAATATATATAGTTACGGTACCGTACTCCTGAAACTAAACTAAATCATACCATCCCGATTCTGATATCATATACTTAACATAGTTGTTTCGTATTTCATAATAATATCTGTCATGTTAATATTTCATAAATTCTGTCTTATCATACATGATTATGGCATCTGCGCCAACATGAATCTCGACATCTGCGCCGACATAACATAACATGAATCACGGCATTTGCGCCAGCATATCATAATATACTGAACATAATTTTTCTGTACTATTTAATATTATAGTCATAAAATCATGGTTCCTGTATTGTTTCATAATTGCCTTGAAAACTATCATATCATGCTTTATCTAGGAAAAACATTCTATTTTGATATACATAATTTTATGGAAATTTAAACTCATGCCACACAAAATGGGTAACCTCCTAAATGTAAAATCTGTTCCAAAATCATATTTTCTGAATAAACATGTTTAAATCATATCCCTATTCATAAATGTATTTCCCAAACATAATTATATAATATACATACTTTCCTGAAATTTAATACTATAAAATAATAAATAATTTCATGAAAAATTCTGACTTAGTTTATCCCCTTACCTAACTTACTAAGAAGCCTACAAAACACTCAATCCTACACCTGCAGTGTTCCCAGCACAACACCCTGAAATTAACATTTCCCCAATAAAATTTCAGTATTATCCTTCCTAACATATTCTCCTCGGTATAGAAAACCAAATACCCAATAAAACTAAAATTAACTAACTTACCCAAATTTTGGGATGGCGCCTAAGTCGGCCTAACCAACAATCCACTCGTGTAGAAATGAAGAGAAACTTCCTAGGAGTAGCGTGGTGGCTTCGGATCATCGATCCAACGAAGAATCAAGCCAGAAATTTAGAGAGAAGGTGAGGAGGGTGAAAATTCTAGAGAGAGAAACTCCATATGAAAAATTTTCTCGCCACACATCCGGGTTTAGCATATTTATAAAATGTAGACTCGTTAACGAGCCACGTCATCTTGTCGACGAGCGCAAGAAGGAGTTTCGTCGACGAGCACTTATTCCTTGTCAACAAATTTCAAGCCTTGAAACACCCGTCTCAGTAATTCCTCGTCAACGAGACGCGAGTCCCCATTGATCCCAATAAGCCACTTTGTCGACGAACGCGAGCGTTCATCGACAAGATCCTACTGTGACCCTTTACAATTTCCTTTTCCTCTCCTTTATTTTATTATTTAATTTGTATAATTCTTTGGGTCTCTACAATATATGCTTTCTTTCTAATCTTTAGGTTGTAATAATGCTACTTAAAGATGTTTATGTTGTAATGGTTTAGTACTTTGGTAATGTATTGAGGTTGTTTAAATTACTTCCATTGCTTGTATAATAGTTGTGGTATTAGAGATTTATATTTTCAGAGAAATTATGGAATGTGAAATTTTGGACCCCACTTTCGAGTTTTGGGGCATTACAAGTGGTATCAGAGTTTTAGGTTGTTAGGTTCTATAGACTTTAGGGATGACAATTACCAGAGTATATGTATGAATGATGAAGAGGGTAGGAATGGGTAGGCGAGGTATTGTTAGGGAGATTTTTGTTTCGTAGCCTGGAAGCAGAAATCCATCGACGACTTATGTGATTTTTCTGAAGTAGTCGACAGTTTCAGAAAGCCATGGCAACCATAGACGATTTTGTTTCTGAGCAGAGACGGAAACTTGAAAATTTAATTTGAACGTTAAGATGATTGATTTGTGAGGGAGAAGTCCTCGAAAGAAAATTTATGTAATCTTGTATAGAGTGTTTAATATCTTATAAATTCCTAGTGAATTATTCGTGCCAAACATGTTACGACATTATGACTCTAAAACGAATTTTTTGTCCTATCTTCGAGATGGATCCTAGAAGTAAGAACGTGGATGTTGGAGGAAGTAATAATGAGGGGGCTTTCCATAAGGACGACATTGATTCTATTTCAGAGCTACATGGCTTAGCTCAGCTGGTCAGGGGAGAGATCATGCGAAATCCTAGGGAGCAAAATTGTCCCACCACTGACCCGGGTTGCACCATCGAACAGTTTACCCATATGAATCCTCCAACCTTTGCAAAAGGAGCCAACTCGATCATTGCGAAAAATTGGGTATAGAAGATTGAGAAGATACTGACAATGTTGTCTTGCACTGGTGAGCAGAAAGTCCTCTATGCCACATTTAAGATGACAAGAGAGGCTGAACAGTGGTGGTTAGCTATGAAGCTACTGTAGGAACAAAAGCCAGCACCCACAGTTCTGACCTAAAACCATTTTAAAGAGATCTTCTTTGATCGGTACTTCCATGCTTCTATTAGAGATGCAAAGGCGGAGGAGTTCACTAACTTGACTCAGGGGAACTTGACTGTGCAGCAGTATGCAACCAAGTTCGTTAAACTGTCTCGCTTTGCCCCATATATGATTCCAGATGAGTCCAAAAAGGCGCGAAGGTTTGAGAAGGGCTTGGGACAAGAGATTTATGAACAGGTGACGGTCTTACAGGTGCAGAATTTCTCGAAACTAGTGGATAAAGTCACCGTAGTAGAGACAAATCGGCAGAGAAGTGTAGAGTTGTCAGATCAGAGGAAGAGACCCATACATCTAGGTTTCCATGCTAATATTAGTCAAGGTCCGTGGAAGAGAGATAATAGTGATGTGGGCCAGAGGCAGAAAGGGAGAATAGAGCCTATCAGGGTGAGTCGTCACGTCCTCATTGTCCTATATGTAATAAGAGACATTGGGGTGAATGCTGGGTTAGAAGTGTTAATTGTTATTGGTGCGGTAGGCTTGGCCACATGGCATGCGACTGTCGTGGGCCGCCGAACAATGCACCACCCCTAATCAGTACCAAGGAAACAATCAGGCACCTCGAGGTAACTATCAGAGGAACACCGTCCCAGTATGGGTTTATTCGCTTATTTCGAGGGGTGCAGAAGATGCTGGTGAAGAGGGTTCAGGTAATATCTTTATATTATCAAAGATTGCAATAGTTTTACTCAATTCTAGAGTAACGTATTCATGCATATTTCTAGAGTGCAAATCTTAATGGTATCTTTATTGATTTATTTATGGAGATTTTATGGTGATCAAATCTTTAGGGTTTTAGGATACTATTGCTTAGGAAGCAAGATTCTAGGTTGTATGTATCAGTTTTGCTAGGGATTAATTTAAATCTGTCGAGTCCACAATGGATTTTATTCGGAGTTATCTTTAGCAAATTTCGAGGACAAAATTTTTATAAGAAGGGGAAAATGTAACAACCTCAAAAATAATATGTATGGAAGTGTAAAAAAAATTAAAAATAAAAATAAATAAATAATTAATTAATTATTATTATTAATTAAATAATATAATATAATATAATAATATAATAATATAATATAATATTATATATATATATATAAAGGAATCTACTTCAAGATTCAATTGAAATTGAACCAACACAGAGACCCCCACCCCCTTTCTCACCACACACTCTCTCTCCTCCGTCCATCTCTCTCTCTCTCTCTCTCTAGATTTCACAGTTATTTCTCGGGCAAATCAAAAAATGAACATCACATCCGGGTCCTAACTCTACTCCTGAACATTTTAATCGGAATGGATTCGTCGTTTTGACGTCATAGGCACAACTCTAGGGTTAAGGTAAGGGGAATATATTATGTTAGGTTTATATTAAAAATTCCCGATTAAATTTGGGTACGTGAATTTAATTATATTTGTGTTATTTAAAATATGCTCGATTTAAATGGAGTATGTGAAATTAATTATTTCTATTTTCAAATTTTATTTTAACAATATATTTTAATTAAATTAAATTGTAGGGATTTGATTAAATTGGATTTTTGGGAATATATATTTGAGTTAAATTAAACTGCATGGATTTGATTAAATTAGATTTTTAGAAATATTTTGGAATTAAATTAAATTGTAGGGATTTGATTAAATTAGATTTTTGGGAATATTTTGGAATTAAATCAAACTGCAAGGATTTGATTATATCGGGTACTTTATGAAATTAAAATTATTTTATAAATTATGTGGCATGAGAAAGATTTATTTGTTTTATTGTATAATTAAACCAGTTGGGATTTTTATGGTGGTATACCGGAAATGTATAGTATTATACTAATTTTATTGGAATTGTTAAAAAGAATGTATATATAGTAAATGGTTATGGTGGTGTACAAGCCATGGAAATTGCAAATGGTTACGATGGTGTACGAGCCACGGAAATTGTAAATGATTACGGTGGTGTATGAGCCACGAATATTGTAATGGTTACGGTGGTGTATGGGCCACGAAAATTGCAAATGGTTACCGTGGTGTAAGAGCCACAAAAATTGTAAATGGTTACGGTGGTGTATGGGCCACGAAAATTATAAATGGTTACGGTGGTGTATGGGTCACGGAAGTTGTAAATGGTTACGGTGGTGTACAGGCCACGGAAATGGGGCCTTGTATAGGCCGAATTTTTATGAATGGAATGAAAAGTATGTATAACTAATTATATAGGCATAAGTCATAGTTTGAAAGAATGCATTTTTTCTCTTAAAGTTAAAGTAAAGGTTATATTTTGTCTACACTAAAATTCATGTTAGTCATACACTGATGATAATCTATTCCTTTTTACTGAGAGGTGTGTCACCCCAATGAATGATTTAACTTTTCAGGACCTACAGGAGATCAGACTTAGAGAGCTTTGGGAAGGGATTAGTGTTATAGTTGGAGTAAGTGTTGTATGATACTGAACTATATAGGTTTTCTTTCTAATCTTTGGGTTGTAATAATGCTACTTAGAGATGTTTATGTTGTGATGGTTTAGTACTCTGGTAATGTATTGAGGTTGTTTAAATTATTTTCGCTGCTTATATGATAGTTGTGGTATCAAAGATTTATATTTCTAAAGAAATTGTGGAATGTGACATTTTAGACCCCACTTTCGGGTTCAGTGCATTACAGATGACCCTGGACCTTCATTCAAATCCACAGTAGTTGTCCCACCAAACTTTGAAATCCTGTGCTGCTCATCCATACTACACGTAGTCATTTTATAATGATGTGTTTGTTGGGTGTATTCTTCCACTTTAGCCACATGTTTGGCAGGCGTCTTGGTCTGCCTATCCTTGACGACACCAATTTGAGGAATGGTCTCCACATATAACTGCACAGTTATATGTGTCGCGTCGGAACTGTTTGCATCCAACAAAATGAGCAAGCCATAGTCATCTGTTATAGGAACAACCTCATAGAGTATTGTATCATTTAACCCCCATATAGGGTATCTTGCGGTCACCCGCAATACATATTGGTTTGGATCAATATGCAAATGTTTGTATATTTTCGTATATATATATATATATATATTTAATTTAGCCTTATTACCAATTCGAATTGCTCAAACAAGGTTAGTACTATAACTAATACCTTCTACTCATGTGATACTCCCCTCCCCCCCCCCCCCACATATACAACAACATAGTCACTGAAACACTGCTTGAGCTTTGTGCCATTTAGACCTATTAACATTCAAAATCCAGATTCAATGCGAGAGAGAGAGAGAGAGAGAGAGAGAGAGAGAGAGAGAGAGAGAAGAAGAAGAAGAAGAAGAAGAAGAAGAAGAAGAAGATTGCAAAGAGGGAGAGAGAGAAGCAGCACATGGGCCAGCCATCAGCTGCAATGCTTACATAACATCCCAATACAAAAAAGAACATAATATAATATACCTAAACCTAATATATGTATATAGACTAAAATGCCATTAGTTAAATATATATTATCTAACATTCCCTCTCAAACTCATGATGGCGCACCGAGAAGCATCAAGAGTTTGTCGAGAAGAAACTGGAAACGATTAATAGTGTGGGACTTTGTGAAGAAGTCAGTCAACTGCATGGTAGAGGAAATGAATGGGAGAGAGATGGTACCAAGGCAAAGATAATGACACATGAGATGACAATTAATTTCAATATGCTTAGTGCATTCATGAAATACAGAGTTATGAGCAATTTGAATAGCACTGGTGTTGTTACAATACATAGGAGTGAGTTTAGCAAGTAAGACACCCCAGTTAGCAAGTAACCAACGCAACCAAACTATTTCAGCAATAGTTGAAGTCATGACACGATACTCAGCCTCAGTAAAAGAACAAGAAACTACAGATTGCTTTTTGATTTTCCAGGAAATGAGAGAGTCACTAGGAAAAATATAGAAACCAGTTGTGAACTTGCGGTCTGTAGGATCTCCTGCCCAATCAACATCAGAATAAGCACGAAGTTCCAAAGTAGATGTAGAAGGGAGTAATATACTCCAATACAATGTCCCTTTGATATAATGTAAGATACGGAGAATAACATCCCAATAGATCGTATTGGGAGAGGAGATAAATTGACTCACAATATGAACCACATATATAATATCAGGTCGAGTGATGGAGAGATAAACCAAATTGCCAACAATAATACTGTATAAAGTTGGATCCGCTAATGGAACCCCATTAGAAGAGGTATAATGAACATTAAGTTCAAGAGGAGTTTCTATAGTTCGAGTATCAGTAAGGCGAGTTTTTTGAATGACATCTGCTACATATTTAGATTGAGAGAGGAGATAACCCTTAGGAGAATAGGCTACCTCAATGCTAATGAAGTATTTCAGGGGTCCCAAATCTTTCATTTCAAAGTGGTGGTGCAACTTTGATTTCAACTCTACAATTTCATCTGTATCATCTCCAGTTAAAATCATATCATCTATATAAAGAAGGAGAATAATATGCCCAACAAATGTAGAATGAGTAAACAAGGCAGAATTTTAATCACTGGAGTGTAAGCCAAAAGAACAAAGTACGTCAGAGAACTTCTCAAACCAAGCCTTGGGAGAGGTTCCACTGGTTAATGGAAGCTTCCGCAATCAAAGTACGTATAGATTTCATCTTAGCAACTGGTCCAAATGTCTTCTCATAATCAAAACCAACTTTTTGAGTAAACTTTTTTGCAACCAAATGAGCCTTATATCTGTCAACAGAACCATTAGACTTAGTTTTGATCTTGTAGACCCAACGACATCCCACTACCATTTTACCAGGAGGAAGAGGTACCAACTCTTATGTGTTGGTCTTATACAAAGTAGCAAATTCTTCATTCAAAGCCTGTTGCCAAATAGGGTCAAGAGCTGCCTCCTTATAATAAGTAGGCTCACAATGGGAATGAAGAGAAACTCAAAAAGTAGCAAAACTAGAAGAATAACAAGAATTAGATGCAAGAACATATGAATCAAAATGAGAAGGAGGCTTACGCAGTTGCGTTGGATAATGAGAAGATGCAGGGTCCATATGATCAGAAGATGAAGAGGAGTTTACCAAGGAGGATGGGGGATTTGTACCTACAGAAGAAAATGAAGGACAAGGAGAAGAAATAGGAGCAACTAGGGAAGACTCTAAATCAATATCACAAGTAAATGGATCAATATTTACAAAGTCGGACTCATTTAAGATGCTAGAACTTGTTGGAATAGAGAAGAAGGGAATGTATTCAAGAAAGGTGACAAGACGAGAAACATAAAGTTTTTGTGTTTTCGGATCATAACAACGATATCCTTTTTTTCCATCACCATAACCAAGAAACACACACATAGAGGATCGTGTAGACAACTTAGAGTGCTCAGTATGAGGACGAAGGACAAAACATGTGCAACCAAATACTCTCAAATGAAAATACTCTGGATTCTTACCATACAATTTCTAATAAGGAGAGACTCTCAAATTAAGAGCAGTATGAATTTTGTTAATCAAATATGTGGCAGTAAGAACTGCTTCTCCGCAGAAAACTTTGGGAACATTTCCAGAAAGGAGAAGAGATCGAACTATCTTAATAATGTGCCAATGTTTTCTTTCTGCCACACTATTTTGCTCAGGAATGTCTATGCACGATGATTGATATGTGGTGCAATTAGAGATGAGTAAGGTGGAAAACTTAGTAGAATTATATTCCCCCCCACCCCCCCAAAATCACACCTGAAACACTTAATGACAGTTGAATGTTGTGTTTGAACTAAAGTACGAAATATTTTATAGATGCTAATGAAATCAAAACATTTCTTCATAAGGTATATCCAAGTAAAACAAGTATAATCATCAATGAAAGAAATATAATAGTGGGACCTCCCTTTGAGATAGTAAGAGATGGTTCCCAAACATCAGAATGGATTAGATCAAAAGGTGTAAGAGACACTGATGTGCTTTTATTAAAGGACAAAGTAGGGAATTTTGCAAGCTTACAACCACTACAATTAGAAAGGTCATTAGAAGATACATTTTCTAGGGACAAATGTGGAAGCCAAAAATTTCAGTCAAGAACTATAAATATATCCAAGGCCTAAATGCCATAAATAAAAATTAGAAGAATTGAAACTCAAACAAAATGAGGACAAGCCAACACTAGAACTAGCAAATTCTTTGACCCAAAGCTGTGAAGGCGACGAGGGTGATCCAAAAGTCGCAAAGGCTTCAGGCCAAGCCGGTGTTCAAAAGTTCAAAAAATAGAAATGTGTGTGTGACGTAGGTAGCTCTGTCAAACTGTCAACTTCGCAACATTTGAAAACCATACTAAAAGGAAGATGAAAGACATTTTCCATTAATAGAAACAATCCAGTAGAAGAAGATAATTCTCCTAAAAAAAATATTTTTTTCCTAGCCAAAGGAACCCAAGTCCAATCGTCAAAAGCATGATTATGAGAACAGGGAACTGGGGTTCCAAGAATACAATTTCAGATCTCTACAACCCGAAGCAATTACTCAAACCTGCCAAAGCGACCCCAATCTCTAAAACATTTTTCGAAAAGAGAGAAAAATAGAAAACCCAAATACCTCGAGTTTTTTCCCGTTTTATTATTAAAAATTAATAAAATATCAAATAATACTCTAATTGAGAAAAAATTTCCCAAACTAATGCTCACATAATCTCGCAGCTTGATGCTGTGAGATTTAAACTGATGGGCCGCTGGGAAGGTGTGCATGGCACGGAGGGAAGAAAATCTCGCAACTTGGTGCTGCGAGATTCAAAGTGAGCAGCCAGTGGGAAGGTGACGCGTGGCAGAGGGGAGCAAATCTCGCAGCTTGGAGCTGCGAGATTTAAAGGGAGCGGCCAGCGGGAAGGTGACGTGTGGCGAAATCTCACAGCACTAAGCTGCGAGATTTGTCTTTGAAATGGCCCGGCGTGTGACACGTGGAGAATCTCGCAGGATAGACCTGTGAGATTTCTTTCGTCTGCTCATAATCTTCCCCGAGCGCTCAGAAGACGACCGTTTGCAGAGGAGAAACATATTGCAGAGAGGCTGTTGCAGGTGACCGTTCGGGCGAAGGCAAGGCTATTTAAGGGAGAAGATGGGGTAGGTTTTTTTTTTATTTAGCAAAAACGTGAATTTATTGTTTTACTTACTAAGAAATTTTCTGCTTTGTGTTGGATTTATTTCATAGCTTCGTTTGTATTATTTCGGTTCATTGTTGCATCTAGACTAAGGTTAGTTTTAATTTATTTAATTTTTTATATATTTTTTTTCATGTTCTGCCTGTTAAATTTATTGCTCACATACATAATACTAAGAAAAAATTTAAGAACAATTGTTTTATTATAGATATTGCACCATATAAATCACATTCTTGACATTATAAATTTCTGTAGTGTAAAAGACTTATTTAGTGAATGACTCCTCTCTTTGCTGTCGTTTTATAGGTTCCCGTTTTAATTAATTAATTAAACCTATATGCTACGAGTAGCTACTTTTATCGCTTATGATTGGTCCATTTAAATAAATAATGACAATTTAAAAGGATTTGAACACCGACTCCTTTATGTTATGTTTAAAAATTAGTGAAGTTGCAAATGAATCAAGTTTTGTTTTTTTCATTAAAATATAGTAGTTACGTTTAGTAAGGTATTATTAAGAATGAGTAATTTCTAAAATTTATTTTTTAAGTTCATCTCTTACATAAGTCAAAGAGACTAAGTAAAGTTGAACTCAACTTATAATTTATATTTTTGAACAGTTCATTTAAAAACAAGAAATTTTTAAGTAAACTGAGTCTATCACATATATATAACAATGAACACTTATAAATATTTTGTTTTATGAACAAACATTCACAACTACTCTCATGCTTAAGTTTATTGTTATTTAACCAAGCTCATAATCAACTAATTTATATTGTTTTAGATCTTATCATGTTATGTTTATTGTTATTTGACCAAACTCATAATCAACTAATCCATTTATGTAGAAAAATATGTTGTAAAAGAAATATTACCATTGTCATCATTTTTAGTTACGTAATTAACAAAACTCTTTCAAATAAAGGTACAACTATGAATAATGCGTTGTGTTGTGCTTCAAAATGTTAGTTAGGGTTCGTAAAAAAAAAAAATAGTGTTTCAATTTTTGTGGTTCATATTTTCTAACACATGATTTTTTTTTCATCACCACTACTTTGTCAAACATTTTCTTATACAAGTAGTATTAGGACAGTCACTTTTATTATAAGTATAAAAAATATGTTGTTATCAAGTGAATAAGTCTTTTTTCTTTTCCGAGCGCGAATTTAAATGTCTCTTACATGGCTGATGCAGTGATGTGAATTACATGCTGGTAGATATCATAGGTTCTCGCATGCTCAAACTATGTTATTATATTGCTTGCAAACGTTTCAGGGTCATTGTAAAAATGAGTAAATGTTTAAATTACAGCCGGCATGCTGCCGAAATTTCGATAGGACTTTTCCTAGAAAAGTCAGAAATGCATGCAAAAATATTTTTGAAGTGACAAGTGAAACATTTAGGGAAGATTGCATGCACATGAACGTAGTGAAAATAATTCTTGATTACTATTGACTTAGCATATCACTTATACATACAATTGTTGTTTTGCGTAGGTCTTTTATCTTTCCCGAGCGTCGATCTAGATAGCAGGAAGTTCAAGCAGTACTCTGGTGACGGTATTGTACAAAGGGGGTCAAATTATAACCGGACAAACCGATGTTAGTTATAGTATTCTGCTAGTTTGACCTATTCGAATTGGCCATAGGTGTAAATTAACTAAATTGTATATGAAGATATACAAGTACTGGCATATTGATTCAAATCAATATGCATTGCGAGTAACCGTAAGATACCCGATTAAAGGGCATCATGATATAGTCCTCTATAAGGTTGTTCCCATAACTGATGATTACAATCTGCGCATTGTGTTGGATGCACACTGTGTAGGGACAACATATTTGACTGTGCAATTATATGTCGAAAACATTCCTCACATGGGTGTTGCCGCAGATGAGCAGTCAGGAACGTCTATTGAGCACGTGATTGAAGCGGAGGAAGAAGATCTAGATGTTGGTGGGATGCCTGTTATAGATATGAACGAATGTCCGGTATTTTCGTTCGAGTCGCAGACATATGAAGGGCCTATTATTGACACGGATTATCATGGTGTTTGCGAAGAAGTTTCAGCAGAACAACCAGGATCGTTGTTCGCAATGGCGAACAACGTGCTAGACGAGGGGATGAACATCACGAATGATGTTCATTTATAAGATGAGACATGCGAGGAGGAAATTGGTGAAAGGACGAATGAGTTCCCCAATGATGTCGACCCCCCCCCATGAAACGAACGATGCGACGTATACCGCCGAGTTCATGGACGAACCTCCTATGTATGGCGTAATTGACGTAGATGCCGCAGATTTGTCACGTGGTGAGGAGCTTCCTATACGGGTAACTTGTTGAGATGAATCGTTAGAGCGGAGTAAAGGGATGCTATTCGGGTCGAAAGATCAGTTGATAGCTGCTGTGTGAATATACCACGCTCGAATGCACCATGACTTCCACGTCGTGCAGTCGACCCCACTGTTATGGGTTGTTAGGTGTAAGAACTCTGATTGCAGTTGTAGACTACGTGCGATGTATCCTTAGAAACATCGATTTTTCGAAATCACTCAATATGGTGGTCCGTACACATGCTTGAATGAACTTCTCCTGCAAGACCATAACCAAATCACGTCGTCCCTCATTACTAGGGAGATTGTGAATATGATAAGGGGTGATGCGTCGACCTCAATCGCTACATTGAAAGAATTCATAGATCGTCGTTTCGGCTATTCCATCTCATATAAGAAGATTTGGTTGGGCAAACAGAAGGAAATTGCCCAAGTATTTGGTGATTAGGAGAAGTCTTATCAGACTTTGCCTAGGTGGATGGAAGCAATGTGCACCTATAATCTCGGTACTGTTGTCAAGTGGAGGTGGAATCCTATACCAGGTAGCGATTAGACCATAACATTTGTATCAGTATTTGGGGTGTTCCCAGCATCTATTCAGGGTTTTCCCCACTATCCTTCTGTTATATGTGTAGATGGTACACACTTGTACGGTAAGTACAAGAGAAAACTCCTTATTGCGACGTGCCCAGATGCAAATAGGCAAATATTTCCCCTCACATTTGCTATTGTGCAAGAGGAAAGTTTGGACACATGGAATTGGTTTCTGTGTTGTCTTCGTTCCATTACCGACAGGGATGACATTTGCCTTATATCAGATAGGCATCCAGGGATCCTCGCTACAGTGCATTGTAATCCCGATTGGCAACCACCACGTGCCCACCACCGATTCTGCCTTTGACACGTGGTCAACAACTTCAGCACGAAAGTGCACAGTGTCAATCTTAAGAGAATGGCTGAGCGAGCGAGAAGGGAGCATAAGGTAAGAAATTTTAACATATGGATGGAGAGGATATTCGATAAAGGTGGGGAACCTGCGTAGACCTTTTTTGATCAGATCCCTCCTCATATGTAGACTTAATGCCACGACGGTGGCAGAAGGTATGGTAACATGATGACTAACCTCGTTGAACGTTTCAACGCCGTGCTGAAGGGCGCTCGCAGCCTCCCAATCACTGCCCTTGTGCAACTGACATTTTATCGCGTTGCACATTATTTCAACAGCCGACGGGAGGCTATTCGTAACGCAATATTGAGAGGAAATGCATCCACTCCTCATATATTGCTAGCGATGGAAAGAAGGAAGTTGAAGGTGACCGGACATCGCGTGACAACGTTCAACCGGTCTAGGGGTACTTTTAGTGTCATGACTGCGTAGTTGGGACATCATAAAGGAAACAACATGCAAACCCTATGGATTTAGGATACGCACGAATGCTCGTGTGGGAAGTGGCAAGCGTTACACTTTCCATGCTCCCACCTTCTCACTGCATGTACGAAGACACGACTGAATGCTATGCAGTACGTTGAGTCATGTTGGAGCACCGCCGAACACTATGCGACATTTGTGGCGAATTTTCATCCGATTATGCACGAGACGTACTAGCCAGCATCCTCGTTACCGACTATACAAGCAAATCCAATGTATGCTCGACATAAAGGTCATCTTAGGAGCTCCTGTATACACAATCAGATGGATGTAAGGGAAGGTAGGAAGAGGAGCACGTGCAATATATATCATCAAGAAGGACATAATCGCACAAGGTGTTCGAGAAGGACCCAACCCGTCGATGCAGCTGGACCGTCGTGTTGATTTCGTATGTAGTTTGGGACTCATTCAGACCCTTCTTCTTTTGTATATACTTATTCTGATACGATGATGCATTTTACAGGATTGATCTAGGGCCGTCTGATTCAAGCATTTTGACGATGGGCGATGATCACCGGGCCAGCCGAGCATGGGCTGATGGGCATGCAGACCCCCTGTTCTGCCGAGGGGGCACGCAGTTTGTGAAGTGTTAGTTAGAGGTAGACCCAAGCATCATCCAGCTAATACCTGATGTGGGGTTTTATGGCATTTATTGGATTGCTCATATCTAGCTCGATTAGCATCTCGTCACAGCATTGGTGGAGCTATTGAGAACCGAGACGCACACGTTCCACCAACCTCATGTCGAGGCGACCGTCACACTACAGGACGTCGTTGTTTTTTTCGGGTTTCCGATTGATGGGTGATCCATGATCGATCGCACTGCCGGACCAGTGGAGGGACCTACAGACCGTCAGGGTCGACTCGCCCTGCGTACTATGTGCGAGTGTTTGTTAGGCTTCGTTCCACCTGATAGCGAGTTGGTTGGTGCACGCATTCGTATGCGGTTCCTCGAGGGGGATGCGTTTCATCAGCTCTCAGCAGATGCAGATGCACAGACGATAGCATGCCACGCACAAGCCCATATGTTGCGTTTGATTTGTGGGGTGATATTTTCTGATGTTTCGGGTAGCTATGCCCATCTGATGTTCCTTCCACTCCTTGAGGATTTCGGAGCACGTCACTCGTACAGTTAGGGGTCCGTTACTTTGGCATGGTTGTACAGGGAGATGTGTCGTGCCGCGCACTACTCAAAGACACAGATTACGGGCCCCCTTCGCCTACTCTAGGTTTGGGCCTGGGAGAGATTTCCTTCCTTTGCGCCTACGCGGTGAGATTTCCTGCAAATTGAGAGGGGTCAGGACGGTCGTCCAGTTGATCATCTCCTACTCGTGTACCAGTTAGTACCAATTTCATCTATCCCTCCTCATTCACTTTATAAGTATTACGAATACTAATTCGTAATACGTACTAGTCGTTGCATTCGAAAACTTACATTTCATCTTATACAGATGGAGGGACGACTTGAGGGCACCGATGGTTGCGCTTCACATATTGCCCTGGTACAGGTTCGAGTTGGACATGCACCGGGAGCATAAGGTATAAACCAATTAAAGTATAGCACATGATATTCTTTCTTTCTTTCAGTTGTTTATAGTTCGCTTAACTTTTGGTTGTCTAAGTGCAGTTTCTATGGATGCCCTACATGGCAAAGATTCTAGCCGACTTGCTGGCTGACTATGTAGACGGGAGTGACCTGTGGGTAGCCTGAGTGCCACTCATATGCTTTCATATTATTGAGTGGTATCTCCCCGATCAAGTCATGCAACAGTTCGGGTATCAACAGGTCATTCCCGCCCGATTTCTGACATCGGGGGTAGATATTGTTGGGGATGACCTCCACGGCATGGATGGGCGCGGTCGAGGGGTCACAGACTAGTCGACTACGCACACAATATTCGTCACTGCGTGGGAGCATTGGCGAGACTACATCATAGCAGGAGTGGCGGAGCACGGTCCAATGCGTCTAGATGACCCATACTTCACTTGGTATAGGTCTATCACCCACCGCTTCATCGACAGGAGCGCTGCTGTATATTTGAGCCTCGTAAGAAGACTTTAACCCATAACTCATTTTGTTATATATACGTTATGATTTGAATGCGTTAATCAAATATTTTCATATTCTGTAGGCTGACATAGTCATTGAGGCAGACTTGATCTCGTCCGATCATGCGATCCACCGATTGATGAGTGCTGCACAGGACCTCGTCCACGAGGATGGTCGATGGATCCCAAGACAAGGAGGTCGACTTGATGTACCAGCACGAGGAGGTTGACTAGCTCCAATACGAGGAGGACGACATGCCTCCTCTAGTCGTCCAGTGACTCCCATGTCCTCACCACCAATCGTACAGGCAGAGTACGTGTTCGGCCAGTTAGTGCCTTATGCGCCTTCCACTGTAGCTGATATTGCTAGACCGTAGAGTAGACCGACTGATGCCCCATCCGACTCTGCTGCTACCCCATCGATGTCATTTTTATTGGACAATCTTTTCGATGGGGTGGAGGTCGATGCACCCCCTATGCCGCCTCATTCTTGTCCCGAGACATCGTATCAATTCTCACCGCGTGCGCTCCACGTGGATGATGATGATTATGCAGTACCTCTTAGCGGAGAGGATCCACATCCAAGACGACGGGACATGACACCTGATGCTACTGACCAGCAGGGAGAGAGTAGACGTAGACGGTAGCCACCATGACCCCGGAGACGACCTCGCTGCGGCACGAAATAGTTTAGCATTATTTTCATTGCATTCGATTTGTATGTATATCATTGATTGTTTTGATTTCATTTGTATAGTATTGATTATTTTTTTATTCTTTTGTATATATCATTGATTATTTTTATTTCACTTGTATAATATTTGATTATTTTAATTTCATTTGTATAGTCATGTGTCTTGTGCACACTTCATACTCTTAAAGTTTATTTATATAATTTTTCAAATTAAATTGAGATGAATAAAATAACTTTTATTTAACTAAACAGTGAAAGATTTGACCTTTGCTCCAAAGAATTAAATACTGCCAAACATAAAAAATGACATGAGAGCTGGTGAAGAATATTAATGTGTGTATGAAATAAATGAGATAATATTAACATATTTTACAATCTATCCACCTATTTAATATGACATATTTTTCACATTCCAGTTATAAATATATAAGAGATTGCAATTAGAAATTGTAAAAGAAGTTTTTTATAAGAAAGAAAAAGAGTGCATAGTCTTAATTGCACTCTCAATCTCAAATTTGAATTTGGCAACTCATATGGTCCTAGCTGTTAGGTTTGCAAATTGTCTAGCCTTTTGACCAAGTAATAACCAGTTTTAGGTCTCTTACCTCGATGATGAATGAGCTCTACATTGGTGCTTGTGCAAATGCGCTCTAACCTACATTGGTGCTTGTGCAAATGCGCTCTAACCAAATTAAACCTCATTATTGATCCCTTCGAACTTGCTGTTGCTACAACAATTATTTGTCCAACCATGATGCATTACCTTAATTCAAATTATTTACAAATTTTCCTATGCATTATGGAACAATACGTCAAGTGGCCTGAATGACATTCTTAAACTATTTTAATTTTGACTCTCCTTAAAATAATTTTATTTTGACCTATGCACGTTCAAGTTCCTGGTATATATATATTTTTTTCAATAGATCAGTTTTTTTTTTTTAAAAAAAATTAAACTAATTTTAGACCCTAACTATCACGACCTGCTCATTTTCCACATTTTTTTTTAATGATAATATCAACGTCATACATCCTAGCTCAACAGGTCACCATCCACCTGGACCCATGGGTACCAGGGATTTAACATAATATATAGCAAAAGCCTAAGCAACAGAAAATATATAATCATATACATCTCACCATAACATGCATTACAATATACCAGAGTCATTATTCCACTAAATTTCTTTATATACACATCCCAAAAATCATATCTAGGGACATTTCCCACAAAATCTAACTGTCCTTATAAAAACTTACCCTTCGCGGAGGGCAGATGAACAACACTAGCTCAGCGGGGCTTTTCCCACTCTCCTATTTGGGGCTCCTGAAAAGTTTATAAGATTTAGGGGTGAGACACCTCTCAGTAAGGGAAATAAACTAATACCAATGTGTGACAACATGAGTATTCTGTGTTCTACATATACCATACATAATATATTCAGTATTGTTTAGTCAAATCTGGAAAACATATATAAATATCAACACATGGTAGAACATACTGCATTTTCATAAATATATCTCATCTCATAAAATAATAACAACATAAAAACCATCATGGTAGGTTAGCTGGCTGTTGTCATGTATTACCCCTACATGATGAGTTGTGTGGCCCGAAGGCAGGACCTGACAATGGTTGGCCGACTATTGCCAAGTCAAACAATAGTCTGTAGGTCCGATGGGTCTGCCAGACCTGGTCCGTACACCAGGGGCGATCAACACACTTCTTTAATAACCACATCGACCATCCAATCTCACACCACTACGTACAGCGGCGTTAACACAAATATCATGATCTCGAAGACCATGGACACATAGCAACGGTACCGTGCAAGTGCTGGCCTAGACCAAGTCAATCAGGTTCTGATATCATATACATATACTAAAATCGTGATACATGAATATCTCATATCATTAATTTCCACATCAATCATATCATTTTGCATGTATATATGTGTGTCATAAAAATCATTGGCCTATGCGCCGGTATTACACATTTGATCATAGCTCGGCCTATACACCGGCAAAACATAGCACAGCCCGTACGTTGGCAAATCACAGTCACATAGCATGGCCCGTACGCCGGCAACATAGCATAACTCGTACGCTGGAAAATCACATCACATAGCACGGCCCGTACATCGGCAAACATAGCATAGCCGTACGCTGGCATATCACATCACAGAGCACGGCCCGTACACTGGCAAATATATAAAAACCTCGGCCCGTACACCGATTTTCCATCATAAAAATCCGTATAGAAAACAGTATTTCCAATGTTTTATACTCATGGCACACTAAACATATTTTTCGCGTATTCAACATAACATTATTTAAACAGTATTTTCCCAAATATAACTCATATATATATATATATATATATATATATATATATATATATATATACATAAACATATTTACTTTCTAGAATCAAATACTATATATATACATACATTTTCTCAAAAAGAACTAACTTAATTTATCCTTTTACCGGATTCCTGGAAAGCCCTTAATAAAACTGTCCCGCACCCGCAGGGTTCCTAACTCAACACCCTGAAAATGAAAACACCCAGTATTAAAGTTCAGTATTTTCATACGTACAACATTTTCTATAACTACCACTAAATCAAATTCGGCTTAAAAATCTTACCTCAACTTTGGGATGATTTCCTACGTTCCCAATTCAACACCCCTGTAAATAAAAATTCCCAGTATTAAACTTAAGTATTTCCATGCATACATCATTTCTTATAACTATCACAAGACCAAATACGACTTAAAAAACCTTACCTCAACTGAGGGATGATTTCCGACTTCGTTTTCCCAACGATCCGCTCCGGTAAACTCGTAGAGAACTTCGCCAGGAGCATCGTGGTAGCTTCAAATCTTCGATCCGGTGAGAAACAAGCCCAAAATCAAAGAGAGAGAGGGAGAAAACCGAAGAGGAGAGAGAGGGAGAAGAGTTAGCTTCTTTGAGAAGCTTAAAATCCGAATTTTCCCATATTTATAGAATAGGGGATTTCGTCGACTAGCAACGTCCTTCGTCGACAAATTCTTTATAATTTCGTCGATGAAATTCAGTCTTCATCAACGAAATTCAATCGGCTCAAAACCCCCCTCTCGGTATTTTCTCATCGACGAAGCCATGTGTTCGTCGACGAAATCTTCAAAGCCTTCGTCGACGAATTCCCTGTATTCGTCGACGAAAACTTGCTGTCTTCCCCTCGTCTAATCCTTCCAAAACCCATTGTCGTCGACGGACGCTGTCAACTGCCTCCTTCTGTTTCCGGTTTCCATTTCCCCTTCTCTTTATTATCCAAATTCCATTTTTATTCGGGTTGTTACACTAACTCTTAATTTACTTAAAATAGGAAAAGAGTGAATAGCTTAAACTCCTAATCTCAATTGGATTTAAAATTGATGAAGCACCCATGAATTTTTAAAGAATACCTTAAATTAATCCATATATTATATTGAGAAAAAATATATATATATATATATATATATATATATATATGTAGTATTCGTTAAAAAAATTGTATCATTATTACAGACAAAACTCGAGTTGAGTTTTTTTAACTTTCATAAAATTTATTTTTGAACCCACCGACTAGCTGGAATTTAACTTTAAAAAAAAAATCTCTAATTTCTAGATCACTTCTTAATTTATATTGTTATATAAAATAAATTAAAGTAAGTTATAAAAATAAATAATTCAAAAATAATTAATTAATTTTATGAAAAAAATATATTATATATGCTTTTGCTCAACAACCACTAAATTAAAAAAAATATTTTCAATTTTTAAAAATGTTCAAGTTCTTTTACGCGTTCATTTTTTATTATTATCATATTGCTACATAAATATTACTTGCATAATAAAATTGATGTAATACAAAAATGCATATCAAATAACTCAGAATAAAACTACATACAACATATAAATATGATACAATTGATTCATAAATTAATTTTTTTTGGCTGAATTTTAGTATTTTTTATTACAAATAAATCTCGCAGTTTGGTGCTACGAGATTTTTGCCACACGTCACCTTCCCGATGCCTGGTCCCTTTAAATCTCGTAGCTCCAAGCTGTGAGATTTACTCCACTTTGTGCCACGCGTCAACTTCCCGCTGGCTGCTCGCTTTAAACCTCGCAACTTGGGGCTGCGAGATTTGCTTCTCTCCTCGCCACGAAAGCTGCCTAGATTTGCTTCTCTCCTTGCCACGCGTTGTCTTTCCAGCAGCCTATCAATTTAAATCTTGCAGCATCAAGTTACGAGATTATGTAAGCATTAGTTTGGGAAAATTTTGCCCAATCAGAGTATTATTTAATATTTTATTTATTTTTAATAATAAAACAGGAAAAAACTCCAAATACCTCTGCCCGATTCGTACGACTCGACGATTTGAACTAGCCTAGTCCTCTGATTATGCCGATATCCTTTACAATCAGAACGTCGATGGTCTGGCCAGGGTCGACCATGATGACGGAGGTGGTGAAGGGTTTGGTATAAGAGGCATTGGTGCCGACGACGGTGAGCTTGTGGTTTGCAATGGTGAAGAATAGTTCTTGGTTGAGTGCAAAGTTGACAATGTGGAGGAGGTTGGTCCCACTAGAATCCACCGGGACGATGACGGTATTTGATTTCATAAGCGATGTCGAGGCTGCTTCAGCCGCACGTGGACGGCGAGGGCAAAGGGCGAAGGAGATGACCGAGTGGCCTATGACGGCGGCGGCGGCCCAATGACACACGCGACAACTACTCGTGACGGTGGCAGCAACTCACGGATGCCCGTAGCATCAATGGGGACTAGCCTGCTCTGATACCATGTTAACATTCACAATCAAGATTCAAAGCAAAAGAGAGGGAGAAGAAGATGCAAAGAGGGAGAGAGAGAAGTAGCACACGTGCTAGCCATCAGTTGCAATGCTTACATAACATCCCAATTCAAAAGAGTACATAATATAATAAACCTAAACCTAATATAAGTACATAGACCAAAATGAGTTAAATATATATTATCTAACAAGACACCCTCAGAAAATAGTAAAGACATACGAAAAATAAAAATGTATATATAAACACAAGTCATAACACAAAGTTATTGTCTTTATTGGTGATTTTCTATTTTAATTGCAATTACATAACACTGGTCTATCTCATTTTTTAATTCTAATTTTTACAAGAGGGGATTGATTTTGTTGCCACAATAATCTTTCAAAAATTTCTCATTACCAAAGAAATAAGGCGGGTGAAACAATTCATCCTAATCCAAAAAAGGTTGAATAACAAACTATCATTGCAAAAACTTATGGTAGAAACACATGAAATCAATAATTCCAAATTTTAATTTCACAAAATTATTAGATATTTTATTAGAATAATTTTAGAACAGATAAAGAATCAAACACAAATATTTTACTTGGTATATTTTCCAAAAATAAGAATCAAACAGAACTTCCACAATTTAATTAGATTGCATGGTATATTTTCCCCAATTTTAATGAATCAAACACAAATATTTTACACGATTATAATCAATTTTGTTATAAACAATTCCAAAAATAAGCATCATGAGGAAAATAACAAATCAACAAGAACAAGTACAAATTGGATATGAAAAATCTAACTAAAAGCAACAAAAAAAATTCAAATTCAACACAAGAACAATTGCACATGAAAATAATAATAAATTCAAATAAATTAAATAGGAAAACATAATAAACCATAACGTCAAATTGTGGGTTTCCAAATGATGCTTCCAATCACAAAATTTGGTTCAATACAACCAAATTGAATGTACCAAATACTAGTTTATACCATAAACTAACACAATTTTTTAATCAAACTAACGAATCTTAATGAAATAATATCAGAATTTAAGCTTAAGTAAAAGAAACATACCTCGCCTCTCCTTTATATACCTTCCTTCTCAACGTTTGGTTCCTCCTTCACAGCGTTCAACTGCAACAGTCACTTGCTGGGTAGTGTCCAATCATCTGGCTGGTAAGTCATAAGGTCTGCTGCTCTACACTCTACAATTTCACGAGAACAATGGAAGAGAAAGACTTCAAAAATCTAAGTAATACTTGGTGGACGATTCGATAATTTTTGCTGTCATGCGTCAAACAATGCCTAACTTTCTCAGACAAAACTCGCTAAATGGTCTAGCGTCTTTTGCTTAAAAATCGTTTCATTAGACCATTCACTTTTTTTTTTTGGAATACGCATCGAGTATTCACGCGTCCGTTTTACGGTCTACGTGACTAATCTTGCGCCCCTTGAAGTTGATCCCACAACTCCAAAGGGAGGGTAAATTCAGGAGTTCAAGGGCGGAAACGAGTCCGAAAGGGTTTGAACACCTGATCTCGTGAAAGGCACTCCCGTAACCCGCACTACCACCTGAACCACACCCTGTGGGTAGTTAGACCATTTACTTTGTAGAAAATAAAGTTGTTAGCCAACATTTATTAAATATTTTAATACAAAAAAAACCAAAAAAGGAAAAAACTCCAAGATCTCATTACGCGGAGGAACCACGGGCTTGACGCTTGGAGACACGTGTCGCCGCTAAACAGCACCACCAATGGAAAGCTGCACACGTTTCGCTAAACCAATTGCGCTATCTATATATAAAGCCAAAAAAAACAACCTCCGACTTCATCCCAATACCATACCAATACCATACCGTTCGTCGGAGTCATTGCATCTCCCTCTGTTTTGCCCTGCTCTGCTGTGCTCTGCTCACCCCCGGAAAAGAAAACAATCGAACGAAGTCACCGTCGGAGGAAAAGCCAGCCATGTCGCACCTGGTGGACAAGGCGAAGAACTTCGTGGCGGAGAAGGTGGCGGGGATGAAGAAGCCGGAGGCCTCCCTCTCCGACGTCGATCTCAAGGGCGTCAGCCGCGAATGCATCACCTACCACGCCATGGTCGC
Organism: Malania oleifera; assembly: GCF_029873635.1. Lineage (NCBI taxonomy): Eukaryota > Viridiplantae > Streptophyta > Magnoliopsida > Santalales > Ximeniaceae > Malania > Malania oleifera. The sequence continues at coordinate 49,720,210 of NC_080426.1, forward strand.
AGTCAACAACCCCTACTCCCACTCTCTCCCCATTTGCGAGATCGCTTACACCCTCAAAAGCGCAGGCAGGTACGTTCCCCACTTCCCCCATTCCTTTTCATTATTTAATTAATCCCTTATAAATTCGGATCCATAGATCGATTGATAATAGATCCGTGGAAAATAAAAAGTTAGAAATGTTCGGTAGGCAAATAGCGTCGGGGAATATGGCGGATCCGGGATCTTTGGCGGGGAACGAGACGACGAAGCTGGAGGTGCCGGTGAAGGTGCCGTATAACATACTAGTGAGTCTGGCGAGGGACATTGGCGCAGATTGGGACATAGACTATGAATTGGAATTGAGTCTCATCATCGATCTGCCTGTCATCGGAAACATCACCATTCCTCTATCCAGTAAGGGCGAGATCAAGCTCCCTACGCTCTCCGATGTCTTCTGATCAATTAATTTCATCTCTCTCTCTCTCTCTTCCATATTTGGTTCTGTTATTGACTTGATTTCTTCGTTAATGTTTCATAAAGTTGCTGTGAATCTGTGATGATGATATGCTTTCCTTTTTGAGAAAAATATAATATGTGCATTTATTTTTAAATGAATGAATGAGTAAAATTTTAATTTTACAAGAGGACGAGTTTTTTCCATTTTTGATTTTTATTTAATAAAATATTAAATAATAGTTTGATAGAATTTTTTTTTTCTATTTTTTTTGGGATTACGCACCGAGTATTCACGTGTCCGTTTTACGGTTCACATGACTAATCATGCATCCCTTGAAGTTAACCCACAATTCCAAAGGGAGAGTAAATTCAAGAGTACAGGGGCGGAAACGATCCCGGAAGGGTTTGAACACCTGAACTCGTGAAAGGTACTCCCGCAGCCCGTAGCCCGCATTACCACTTGAACCACACCTTGAGGGTTTTTTTGTTTTTTTTTTTTCTATTTTGATGCATCGCTGATGGTTATGGCCGACTCTTCACAATATGAGGTCCTAAGCGAATGATTTAATTAGGATCTTTAATATTTTCTTTTTCTTTTTTCGTTTTTCATAACCAGATTCATATTTTCTCATTGATATAATTAAATTTTAAAATTAACACTAATTATAAATTGACAAATTATATAAACAAATAAAAATAAATTTAATAAATTTATAAAAATAATAGATTGAAATTATATAACCTAGTTATTATTATTATTGTAAATCAATCGACGAGCGAAACTTTAGAGATATCGAATTCTTGCCGGATACAATGCTCTAACCTTTCTCAAAATTTAAGAAAAAGTAGAAAAAAAAAAATTCAAAGTGAAAATAATCAAAAAATAATGCATAAATATTGAAATCAATATTAAGACAGATGAAAATTACAAAGAATCGGAGGCTTAAAGATAATGAACACAAGAATCAGAGTAAAAATTATAAAGAGACTAAGAGAAGGGAGAGAGAATAAAAGATAAAAAGATTTTTTTAGAAAGATTAAGAGAAAGAGACGAAAGTAATAAATAATAAGAAATATAATAAAATTATTAGTTGAGAGCCTCGGCGAGCACCTCACCTGTCTATGGTTCAGCGAATTTTGAATGAAAACTCAGGTTCAGCGAATTTTGAATGAAAACTCATTGGATCATAGTGTGACCGCTGGCCAACTATGGTTCAACAAATTTTTAATGAAAACTCACTGGATCATAGTCAAATGTCGCTAATTGGTCAGCGAGATTTAAATAATTTTTTAAAAAAATTGCTACTTCATGTTTCGTCGGGGACATCTCTCTCGCGGATCCAGCGAATTTTGGATGTGACGTTTGCAGGAACATCTCAAATCCTTCACCCTCCCTTCTTCCCTTCTGCTTCAATCAGCCCAATGAAATCCTCCAACCCCAACAGCCCGTCCCTGTCGGAGTCTGCTGACGTCACCGCCGCCTCCGCCTCCTCCTCCGGCAGGTCGCCGCTGATCATCCCCATACAGCGCCGCATGCTGTATTTTGGCAGAATCTTTTTAATGTACAAGACAGCTGCTTCTACATTTTTGACTGGAAGAGGCTCAAGCTCGCTTCAATTGATCCATGTGGTTCATTGGTTAGCAAATACACATCAAATATAATGTATGAGGTAATTTTTTGCTGCTCACACAATATAAGCCACCGGTAGCAAGCAATTGGCCAGAAGCACGTAATTATTCGCAGCGGCAACGGCGATGGCGACATTGCTCAAACAGGGTTCGCGGCGGTGGTTGTGGTGGGGCGGCATTGCGGAGGGATGCCATTGACGGCCTCCAGATTGATCTCGAAGAGCTCTTGTTCATCTTCTTCCATGTCAGCTCCTCGGATTGGTGCTGCGCAATCCACGACGGGAGAAGCCATGGAAATTGCGAGACTGATCGCGGTCATTTTCTCTCTTATACTAACGCCCTTCTTGCCTCTCTCTGCTTTCCTCTGTTTCAGTTCCACAGAGCCCATCTCGGCACGTAGGAGTTGTCGAGGTTGGCGTTGCTCAGGAGCTCCCTCGCGAACGGGAAATTATAATAGGAGCCGGCCCCTCCACGTGGAACTAGTCCTCCCCTACAATATTTTGACACGTGGCATTTTGGGTCAATTTTTCAAACGATTTGAACTATTTTTAAAGATTTTGGCCATTCCAGATCCAACAGTGTTATCTGTTTGAGGTAATTTCATCTTTAGATTGGCGAATAAAGATGTCAAACAAGAACTCATAGATCGAGATGTTCGACGGTACCAATGTACCATATAAAAGGTATATGAATTGTTTACTTCTTATGAATGGAGGAGAGCTTGAGTGCTATGATAAAGCATGTCAGGTGGCAAATACGAGCAAGTGGGAGCTTGCGATGAAGGACGAGATGAAGTCCCTCACCTCTAACAGAACGTGGAAACTAGCTAAGTTGCCCAAAGGTAAGAAGGTTCTTCAAAACAAATGGGTGTACAAGATTAAAGAGGAGCAGGATGACTCCAAAAGGTACGAAACCTAGTTGGTAGTCAAAGGCTTCAAGTAGAGGGAAGGAATTGACTACGAGGTTTGATTAGTGGTCAAAGGCTTCAATCAGAGGGAAGGAATTGACTACAAGGTTCGATTAATAATCAAAGGCTTCGAATAGAATGAAGGAATTGACTACACTGACATCTTTGCACCAGTTGTGAAGTTGGTGACCACCAAGTTAGTCTTAACGAAGGTGGTAACTGTAGAGAAACTGAAGTTGTGCTCAACTTCAGTTGGTTTTCATGCTTGAAGATAGATATGAGCACATTATTTGCCTATACACTAGTTGAGATGGTCACTACAAAAAATAAAGTTATTAGTGAAGGATCAAAACCATCACTAATAATCACAAAATCGTCACTAATATTATTAGTGACGAATTTATAAGTATTAGTAATGGTTTTAAATTAGTTAATATATTTGTCGTTACTACTAATTATTAGTGACGAATTTTGAAATCGTCACTAATAATGTAATTGGTGATAGTTATAATTTGTAACTAAAATTCAAATATCGTCACTATAAATTCTATATTGGCTTGACACAAATTCGTTACTAATAGTAGGGTATTAGTGATGAATTTCAAAACCGTCACTAATAGCCACTACAAAAAATGAGGTTAATCGTGAAGGATCAAAACCGTCACTATTAATCAAAAAACCATCACTAATAGTATTAGTGACGATTTTATAAGTATTAGTGACGGTTTTAAAATAGTCGCCATAACTGCCGTTACTAATACTTATTAGTGACGGATTACTACAAGCGTCACTAATAATGGAGTAGTAGTGGCGGATTATCACCGTCACTATAAATTATACATCGGTTCGACTTAAATCTGTCACTAATATTAGACTAATAGTGACAAATTTGAAAACCGTCACTAAAAGTTGAGTATTAGTTAAGTTTCAAAACCATCACTAATAGTGGAGTATTAGTAACGAATATAAAACCTTCACTTATACTTGGGCTTTAGTAGAGTATTAGTGAAAGTTTCAAAGCCATCACTAATAGTAGAGTAGTAGTAACGAATTTAAAATCTTCACTAATACTTTGGTTTTAGTGACGACCTTTAAATTCGTCCCTATTAGTCTATTATTAATTTTTTTTAATAATTAATTCTCGTAAATATCTGTAATTACATTATCCTATACATAACATTAAACCACAATTACTAAAAAATTTATATATCGTTCAAATTTATAAATAATTCAAATTCATATTCAAATACATTATACAAATTTAAATTCAAATACAGAAATTTTATTTGTTCAGATAAAAAAAATACAAAAAAAAACTTAGAAGCTACATCCAATTGTAGCATGACGTCATGCTGATGTTGTGACAGTCACAAACCCTACAAATTAAGAATTATAAAAAAACATTAGAATACGATTTTTTAACATATATGTATATGTACTATAAGTATCAATGGTTTGATAGCAAAATAATCGGACATTCAAACATAATTAAAAAAAAATGATACAATTTAAAATAGCTAAGAGCTTCATATAATAAGTATTAAATAATGTAATGTGTTCATGCATCTCACAAACAATCTATAGAAGAATATAATTCTATAAAGAAATAGAATGTGATGTTCATGGTTTACATGGCTTCCTTAGGACTCAAAAATAACTATAATAATCAAATAATGCAAATGAGCCATGTAGGTGGCGTCAAAAAACTAAAGAAAAGAAAAGAACCCATGGAAGTATCTAAAACAATTCTATATTTGTTGAATAAAAATAACTTTTTTCTAGGTACACTTTAATATGCCTTAGAATATAACCATCCTTTTTCTACAAGTTATAATATCCATATATAGTGGCTATTACAATTCCACCTTATTCCATTCTGCAAACGAAACATAAATTAAGTTCATCTATAATTTGGTGCTTATAACTAAAAGCAGACATCATAATGTCATAAAAAAAAATTCCTGGGACACAGGACAACACTCTAATTATATAGTTTCAAATCGAAAGAGTTAACTAAAAAATGAAACAATCAAGAGAACTTACAAAATCTTTAAATGCAGGGCGATGAGTAACCATCTCATACATATAGCAGCCTGGAAAATAAGAAACAAATTAAACCGAAGACTCAAATAATTGTAACTATTATAGATACACCACATAAAACACATACCAAGTGAATATCTGCAAACAATTTAGGACACAAGTTTGACTAACATGCAATATAATAAGCTCTTAAGCATCAGTTCATTAGAGATGAAGTTCAAAAATAAAACAATAAAACGATATGTTAGAATAAAAGGTATATAACAAGTATTTAATTTCAAGCATGCAACATTTTATAAAGGATTTTCACTCGTTCTTTCAAAAACATTTTTAGCAAAATCATTTCTGATTTCATTTTTTAGAAAGGTTTAACAAAATTTTGGCAGCATGCTGACTGTAATTTGAACAATTTTCCAAAAAAATTTAACTTGGAAAGGAGTTTATATATATAAGGGCATGCGAGAATCCTAGATTCACTACAAGCATGCAATATACAAATCTGCATCAGCCATGCCGATGACACTTATACTACCAGTACTATCAACTCAACCCAGTATATTCACAAGATATTCAATGAACACACAATAGTTATGACTAGCATACAATATAATAAGCTCTTAAGCATCAATTCATTAGAGATGAAGTTCAAAATTAAAATAATAAAACAATATGTTAGAATAAGATGTATATAGCAAGCATGCAACTTTGTATAAAGGATTTTCACTCATCCTTTCAAGAAAATTTTTAGCAAAATCATTTCTGATTTCATTTTTTAGAAAAGTTTAACAAAATTTCGGCAGCATGTCGACTGTAATTTGAACAATTTCCCAAAAAAAATTGTCCTGAAAAGGAATTTATATATATAGAAGGGCATGTGAGAATCCTAGATTCACTACCAGCATGCAATACACAAATCTGCATCAGCCATGTAGATGACATTTATACTACCTGTACTATCAACTCAATCTAGTATATTCACAAGATATTCAATGAACACACAATAGTTGTGACTAGCATGCAATATAATAAAGACCTCATATATAGCTAGTGGAACCAAATTAATAACAATGGGAGATTCAAACCCTAAACTGGCGTGCCACGAATTTTATTTTATTTTTTTTAGTGAACTCGATCTTCAATAAAATCTCAATCTTAATCTCAATAATAAAGAAGACTTAAATTCATAGATTACAATAGTCAACAAAGATCCTAACACCAATTCCTTATTGTTCTTCATATGAAAATTCCATATAAAGATTTGGGGTTTTCACTCAATTGACAAACAATCCATATTATGATTAGAATTAACTAGATAAGAAATCCTACTAAAGAAAAAGGCAATTATTGCAATGAGGATGAGGGGCAAACATTACAAAAGGTGCTGGAAATGGTGAAGAAAAAATCTAAATAAATAAATAGTCATATGCAACCTAATAGGTAACCAAAAAGAACTTAGTTCTCATTTCGGAGCATTTAAAAAAAAGCACTTATAACACTTATCACTTAAAATAAGCACTTTTGTAATGGCAATTTTGAGCTTCACCTTTCCCTCATAGGCTCATACTTTCTAAGACCCACATCAATGCTAATTATACCAAGTAATATTAAATTCAGAATACAGAATGTACTGATTTCATATTATTACTACGAAACCCCATAATGGCAAATATGTTGCAGAATCAAACTACATTTACATACCTTCTAATGAGAGGAGGAGCCACCTACATCATCTGGACGAGATTTGTGCATCATTTGTTCGAGTTGCGCTTGCTTGTTCCTAAAGAACTCCAGCTTGGCTTCAAAGTTGGACACCTTCTCCTTTAGTTACTCGTTCTCCAGGCCATAGTTGGACACCGTCTCTTTCAGCTGCTGGTTCTTCATGCCATAGTTAGACACCGTATCTTTCAATTACTAGTTCTCCATTTCCATTGCCTGCATCCGGTGAACCATCTGATCCGCTCGAGACTCGGCGGCTCGACACACTCGTTCAAACTCAGCATGAGACACCGCACTCGTAGAAGATGATGTTGTTGGGGCGATGTATCCACTCCCAAGACCTTTTACCCAACCCCCCGCTCGTTCCCCAAGCACCTGAGTGGAAATATCGTAATCCGTCAATGCATGACTCCCTTCTAGAGCAGGTGCATCCTTTAGTTCAAGCATTTTCGCCTATTTTCAATCATGAAAATGATAAAAATGAAGAAATAAGAATACAACTTTGACTTTTTGAATAAAATAATGAACTAAATAATATATTTGACGTACATGTTGCCCCTGCGCACCCTAGCACCACTCCCCTGATCACCTTTGGTGTGTTCTCTGATAAAGATCAGCAATCGACTCCTCTACGCCAGTCTTGGGATCAGGCTATATTATCATATAAAATATCATTAATATTAGTTCGGCAATGTAAACATAAATAACACTCATCAGATAGTTTTATAGTAATTACCTTTCGATGATTGATGAATAATCTCGACCCACCGCAATGCATCGTAGGGAGTTTGCTGCGGTTCTCAACATTTTTTTCACATATACTCTACAAAAAAGATGTAATGCCTTTTTATTAGCCACATCAATATACAAAAAGTAGTTATTATAGTACAAACATATCACCTGATAGTGTGGGTCGCGAAAATGGCGACACCCCACCTCCCAATCCTCTTAGGTTATCTTATCGTATAGGTGCACTTCTGCCTAATCACCCATCGCCCTAAAATGTTCACCCATTGTGGCATGATAGGTCTTAAATTTGTTGCAGAGCTGTATGTCGACCGCCCTTTTTACATGGTTGGCATGAAGAATGTCCTTATCAAACTCCTCCTAAATATGAAATACAGGTAGAATGTTGGACAGTTATTTGACTAGTATATTAAAAGTAATAAAAAATTTTGGAATTACTTACCAATATGCGCATGTACAGCACTATGCATGCGCCGAGCCTCTATCACCTGCGGCCAGCTAAATGCGGGGACTGAAGCATATTGTCGGCATATAATGCCCAGCTCCTGAGTCCAAGCTTTGCACCAAATGCTGCCACATGGGGCTGTGAAGCCTGGAGGAATGTCGATCTGTATCCACTCCCTAGTCCTGTGTAGGTGCTTATGTAGCTTGGTGTTCTTTGCTACACCACGGCCTGACCTCGTTGTCTGTGCTATAGAGGTCGATGCTAAAAGAAGAGTCAAAAAATAATACTTTATTCATACACATGAATGACCATCAATAGTTTCATTCAAAATCAATTACTCGTAACCTTACCAACACTGCTCATTATGGTGTGCAACTCATCCCAGGTTTGATCCTCAGCTTATGGATCCATGTTTGGCCGGGGACCCGAGGGCTGAGATGGTGATGGTGCCGCATGAGGACCAATGTCCTCCGCCGGTCTTGAGGATGTCGGATCATCCACTGGCAATGATGTAGTTGAAATACTGGATTGAAGTCGGCCTCAACAACCTCTTGGCGCCATGTCTGCAATATATTACATAAGTAAATATAAGAAGATTGGATATTATATGGATCCATAATAAATATATTTTCAATTGAATACACATGTCAGATACATGGTGACAACATAACATGCGTACCTAAACCTATACGTCCTCAATATCGGTATCATCCTCATTTTCTAGAGTGCCTTCCTCTTCACTACAGTACTTGACCACAATTTCATCTTCCCCATTAGTTTCATCATTGTCGATGAAGTCAACGGGTATAGATTGTTCAATTCTAATGTCAGCAGTCCCTATGTGTTCTGTCGTAGCACCAACCCTATTTAATGGTATAGGATCGGCTCCTTCCTTGGTAACATTGAAAGCAGATTGTGTTGCTGCACTAACAAATGGCTTATCTTCTTGGTAGTCTCATCACTCCCCATCTGCGACTTCTTTAATATCATACAAACTTGGAGGAGGAATTTTTTGGGCCACATGCCATTCATCCTTCAATTTTGTGTCCTTAAGGTAGAACACTTGTTCTGCTTGCATTGCTAGCACAAAAAGGTCATTTTGATACCATGTTTTGCTAAAATTGATTCTGGTAAAGTAGGCATCTGTGCTTATCCCACTCTTTTTATTGCTAATGGCTCACCATGTATACTTGAACCTGTGGACAAGTCTGTTAGCTCCATACTGAAGTTCTATAATGTCATCCAAGACACCAAAAGTAGTCAATTTCTTCATCTCCTTTCTATGCCTATTACTGCAACCCGACAATTTTGGGTTCTTCTATGCAATTCGAGGGATTTCGTATGAAATTATAAGTCGTTGACAATACAACTGCTGTAGCGGTTCACTCGTTGATCGGGGGCCTATGCCAATGCATACAAATCCTTACTCGTCGTTGGTTCTTTATTATAATACATGACTTTCATCTATTAATTAGAAATAAGTTTAGATGAGTAAACCATCAGTATTGAAAATATACATCGCTTAAAAATCACATTAAATTTGTTACTTACATGGCTCCTAAACTAATTGACAAATTCCTTCTTATATCTAATTTCGTCTACATTCCTTTCATTTTGGGTCAGAAGTTTGCTTAATGTTTGCTATATGCAATAATATTACATGTTCATGTCAACTAAGTGTATATATACATATGTAAATAGAATGCAAATTAAGGAGTTTGGAATCACGTACTTGATATACGAAATAATTTCATCACAATTATTGAGGACGTAAAAATAGGCCTTTTGTAGGTCATCCATATCAATGAAATCATAAATCCGTGCACCGAACGGCTGAACATTTCCTCGAAATACAGAGATGTTAGGTTCTTCATTTTCTGCATTAATAGCATGAACGTCTACATTTCGCTCATCATGAATGAACTTTGTCTCAATATCATGTAGATACATTGAGCAAAATGCAAGAAATTCACTGTCAATGTATACCTTAATGATTAAACCTTTCGGTCGTGCCTTATTGCGCACATACCCCTTCAAAGTGGACAGGAATGGTGCATTTTATATAGCATTAGTGACTTGTACGCACAAATAAAATGAGGAAATCACGTGAGCATTGTAGAAATACCTTATAGTTTAACTCTCAATAGGATACATCCAACGATATTGCACCGGTCCTCCAATTATGGCCTCCCTTGGAAAATGGATGGTTAGGTGGACCATCACATCAAAGAATGCTGGCAGAAATATTTTCTTCAGCTTGTATAGTATGATCATGATGTCCTCCTCTAACCGTTCAAGTACATTTACACTCAATTTCTTAGAGCACAACTGTTGGAAGAAGATCCCAAGATCAATTAGCACTAAGTGAACATCATCAGTCAAGTGTCCACGAAGGAAAACTGGTAGAACCCGCTGCAAAAGGATGTGACAATCATGACTTTTCATTCCTACAATCTTCCCTTCCTTCGTGTTTATGCATCCAGCTATGTACGATGCATATCCATTAGGGAACTTCACTGATTTCAACCATTCGAATAATTTATTCTTCTCATCATTTGAAAATGTATAACAAGTTGATGTCATGAGAAGTTTGTCCCCATCATGAAACAGTTGCAACTCAGACCGTATTCCTATATCTTCCATATCTTGGCAAGCATTTGCGTTGTCCTTTATCTTCCCAAATATATCTAGCAATGTACAAATGACATTCTCACAAATGTTCTTCTCGATGTGCATGACATCCAAGTTGTGGCATAGTGGAAGATCTTTCCAGTATGACAACTCGAAGAAGATGCTTCTTTTTGTCTAATTCAACTCCCACTTAGCACGTTTCCTTTTCCTACTACTTAGTGGCTTCTCAAATTTCACATTTCCAATCAAACTGAGCTACTTTAATATCTCCTCCCCACTTAGTCGGTTTGGCTGCAAACTTTGTTTAAGTTTTCCCTTAAATCTTCTGACACCACGAGTTCTCCAAGGATGTCCAGGTCGTAGAAAATGATGAAGACACATAAAGAATAATTTGCATCCATGCTTCAAGGATAAGGACCCAGCATCCTTATTACACACTGGCATGCTAAGTAACCTTTTGTGCTCCAACCCGATAGGTTGCCGTAAGTGGGGAAATCATTAATTGTCCACAACAGTGCAACATGCATTTGAAATGATGTCCCAATTTCCACATCGAATTTCTCCACTCCTTTTTTCTCATAGTTCTTTCAACTCGTCAATTAACAGTCGTAGGTAAACATCAATATCATTGCTAGGTACCCTCAGTCCGGGAATAAGCTAACAGAGACATATGAATGAAGGGTTCTTTCATACATCGCCATGGCAACATACTATGGCATCATCATAACTAGCCACATGCCATATGGGTTATTCAAGTTACTGAAAGGATTGAACCCATTTGAAGTAAGGCCAAGTCTGATGTTGCAAGGATCACTAGGAAACCACAAATGCATTTTATCAAAATCGGCCCAAGCTTCAGAGTCCGTTAGATGGCTAAGGGTGTTTCCATCTTGAAGACGTTTCTTTTGATAAAATCTCATATCTACAGCAGTCTTTTTGCACATATACAATCGTTGTAGTAGCGAAATTAATGGATAATATCGTAAAACTTTTTGGGGGATCTTTTTACCCTTCTTTTGATTAGTTTTATACCTCAGTTCACCACATTCTAGGCACTCATTCGCATTTTCATGTTTACCATAAAAGAGTGCACAATCATACCTACACGCATGTATTGGAGTGTAACTGAGACCCAATTCACACATGTATGTCTTCGCCTCACAAAAGGACTTCAGAAGTGTTTCACCATCAGGAAGTGCTACCTTAATGAGGCTTAAATGCATGTTGAACGCGCTCAGAGATAACCCATGCATTGTCCTTGCATGAAGCAACTTTATCAAGAACTCTAATTTTGAGAACTTTATATAGTTTGGATATAGGGGCACCCGTGCATCTCTCACAAGATTAGCAAATGGTTTACCGAGTCGATTTAACGTACTAGGATTCTAAGGTATGGTACCTTCTGGAGTAGATCCATCACCAGTACGTGTCACATTGACATCACCCGTGTCCACTGTAATCCCCCTTTGCAAGTCACCTAACATTTCGATTGACCCTTTCGAACGTGTATCATCACCTATTATATTTTCCCCCTCATCTTCATCGTCATCATTATCACTCTAAATTGGGTAATCTTTACCGTGGAACGCCCATGTTGTGTACTTTTTCTCTATTCCAAAATCTAATAAATGTGAATGAACCAGATCAATGTGTTTGAATGTTATGTTTTGACATTTCTTGCAAGGACATCTTATTCTACTGGCTTTGTCAGTACAAGGATGCGCAAACTCTATGAAATCATGTACCCCATGTATTCTGGTAAAAACCTACCCCGAGCGTTCATCCAACTCTTATCCATGTTCATCAATTACCCTATAACATGTTCAAGTAAATGGCGTTGATTACATTCTCATAATGTTTATGACACATGCATCGTGAATCCTAAAGTCAACAACCTTCCATCTAAAGGGTACGAATCCTATCCCATTTAGGAATGTTGTATTTACATTGCAATCAATGGCTTAAATTCCTTCGTCATATTCATTAAAAATTTCAGCAGCATCTCCGCATGGCTCCCCAAGTACACGAGATGTGGGAAGTGAAAATGTTATTGGTTTTCCATCGCTAACAAATTGTCATGACACCCACTATACACCTAGAGAACACAGCTAGAGACGTGCTCGAAATATTTTATGACAATGAACAAAGGGTGAACAATGACAATAATGTAAATACAACTTCCTAAATTGTCCACATTAGACAATTCAAGAACGGTTGAAATACAAATGTCACTAATTGTAAATGAAACAAATAATTAATATGTTCAATTGATTATTAGTCTAAATAGTATGACTAATAATTAATTGAATTTAACAATTGATTTGTCTCATATGTACGATTAGACATGAATGTATAATAACCATTCTTGAACGGGTCTAAACTTCAATGAACACCTAAAATAATAGTAATTAATTTGACATTTTACTTCACATGGCATTTATCACTCATCTTTTCACTGGTCTTTTATACATTGTTGTTCTGAAGATTTATTGCAATCAATTTTAAAATAAATTATTGTCATTAAATCTAACAACCTACAACAAAAGAGCTAAACTACAACTTGTTTAGCTCATCTCATACACAAACATTTGTTCAGATATGTCTTTACCATTTAAATTTTGCAATGACTGTTTCTCAAAATAACTCTAAATGAGGTTGCATTTCTTATATCGCATCATTTCTATAACACTAAATGGGCAATTTTTCAAAATTATGGACATAGTTTCCTTTTTGAGCTTGATTTCCAACAAGTAATAGCTATTTATGGTTCCAAGAGCATTACTCATCTCATATGGTGTTTATACAGTTATATACTTCAACATCTATTGTAACGACCCGAATTTAGAATGGTATTTAAATAATAAAATAGGGGAATGGAGACCGAAAACAGAAGGAGGCCGTCGACTTCGTTGATGAACGCTTCGCGTTCATCGACGACATTGAACTTTGGAAAGAAAAACGGAAAAAAGGGACCAGCAGGACTTCGTCGACGAATACAGGGCATTCGTTGACGAAGGCTTAAGAGAATTTGTCGACGAACATAGGGGCTCGTCGACAAGAAAATACTGAGAGGGGTTCTAAGGCAGCCTGAATTTCGTCGACGAATATGGGGTCTCGTCGACGAAATTTGTGAAGGACTCGTCGACGAAGAACGGGCTCGTCGACGAAATCCCCTGTTTAATAAATATGGAAAATCTGGGAATTATTTCATTTTTAAGAAATCTCTCTCTCTCTCTCTCTCTCTCTCTCTCTCTCTCTCTCTCTCTCTCTCTCTCTCCCTTCTCTCTTCGTTTCTGGCCCCATTAGTCATCAGATCAATGATCCGAAACTACCACGACGATCCTGGCAGAGTTCTCTACAAGTCTGCCAAGGCGGATTGTCAGGGAAACGAAGTTGGATTCCATTCCAAATCCAAGGTAAGGCTTTTTACTCAATTTTTGGATTTGTGATAGTTGAGAGAAGTGTAGTACCCGTTAAAATATTAAAGTTTAATACTGGGAGTTTTCATTTCCAAGGGTGTTGATTGGGAACGTTGGGAATCCTCCCTAAGTTGAGGTAAGACTTTTAAGCCTAATTTGATTTAGTGATAGTTATAGAAAATGTTGTACATACGAAAATACTGAACTTTAGTTCTAGTGAATTTCATTTTCAGGGTATTGAGTTGGAAACCCTGCGGGTGCAGGAAAGAGTTTCTTAGGGGCTATTCAGGAATCAGGTAAGGGGATAAACTATGTTAGTTTCTATCCTTGAGAAAATGCCTATATATATATATATATATATATATATATATATATATATATTTATCATTTGATTTATGGAAAATGTACAAGTTTATATATATGTTCTATATTTGCAAAATACTGTGAAAATGATTGTATGTTGAATATGAGTAAAATGTTGGGAAATACTATTTTCTGGGAATGTGGATGGTATGGATTTTTATGATGGAAAACCGGCGTACGAGCCTAGATATTTTTTTTTTATATATATATGTGATTTGTCGGCATACGGGCCGTGCTATATGGATGAGATTTGCCAGCGTACGGGCTGTGCTATGTGATTTGCCGGCGTACGGGCCGGGCTATGATAAAATGTGTAATACCGGTGTACAGGCCGATGATTTTCATGATACACCTATATATGTGAAATGATATGATTGATGTGAAAATAAATGATATGAGATATCTATGTATCACAGTTTTAGTATATATTATATGATATCAGAACCTAGTTGGCTTGGTTTAGGCTAGCACTTGCACAGTACCGTTGCTATGTATCCATGGTCTTCGTGATCATGATATCTGTGTTAACGCCGCTGTACGGAGTGGTGTGAGATTTGATGGTCGATGTGGTTATTTTCAAGAAGTGTGCTGTTATCGCCCCTAGTGTATGGACCGTCTGGGTAGACCCATCGGACCTACAGACTAAACTATTGACTTGGCAGTGGTCGGCTAACCATTGTCAGGTCCCGCCTTCGGGCCACACAACCCAGTCATATGGGGGTAATACATGACAACAGCCAGCTAACCTACCAGGATTGTTTTATGATATTATTATTATGATATGAGATGAGATATGTTTATGAAATGCAATATGTTCTGCCATGTTTTGATGTACTTTTATTTTTCAAGATTTGATAAACAGTATTGAATATGTTATGTATAGTATATGTAGAACACAGAATACTCATGTTGCCACACAACTTAGTTTATTTCCCTTACTGAGAGGTGTCTCACCCCTAAATTTCATTAACTTTTCAGGAGTTGCAGATAGGAGAGCGGAAAAAACCCCGCTGACATAGTGTGGATTATCAGCCCTTTTTGGAAGGGTAAGTTTTTGGTAGGGAGAGTTGGGTTTATGTGGGAATTGTCCCTAGATTCCATTTTTGGACTGTATATACGGAGAGATAGTGATTGTAGTACTCTGGTATGTTGTATTGCACATTATGATGAGATGTATATGATTTTATACTTTCTGCTGCGTAGGCTTCTGCTGTATGTTCTGATGTATCCCTAGGACCCACGGGTCCAGGTGTATTATGACCTGCTGAGCTGGAATGTGAAATGTGTGAAGTTGATTTTTATTAAATAAAACCAAAAAAAATGTGAAAATGAGCAGGTCGTGACATCTATTATCTCATATTTTGGAAAAGTTTTTAACAAAATTTCAATAGCATGCCGACTGTAATGTGAACATTTCTAAAAAAAATTTAAAATTTACCTGAAAAAAGAGTTTATAATTCACTACCAGTATGCAATACACAAATTTGCATCAGCCATGCAGAAGGCATATTCACAAAAGTATGGCAACTTAACCCAATATTTCACAAGAGATGCAATAAAATTTCAATAAGAGCAGAAAATCTTTACACAACACTTATATGGTAAACAATACACTAATAAGAAAGGAATATACATTCAAATGGTGAAATAAACTCAAATTACAAACAATCAAATGTATCCAACCAACAATATTCACATTTTTCTTGAAATACAACAAAAAAATATATGTAAAAAAAATTTGAAGATATAAGGAAGAAACAAACAATTGAGAATATGTTATTTTAAGGCATATTTAATGGGCATATGGAGTTATTAAGTATGTTAAATTGCGTGAACAAAACCTAAATATATACAAGTTTGCAAGTATATGATGACAATTGGATTTGGATACATCCAACTAAAATTTCTATTTATAACCAGTTTATTCTCACCCAAGTGTGCCCAGTTTTTCCAACCACTAGCCAGTAACTCTAATAATTATTACAAACACACAAACTTGTACATGGACCTCAAAATGCATTCTAGTACATGCTTGCTCATAGAACTTAGTCCCTTAAACGAAATTCAATCACAACAGAATGAAGGAACAATGTTTTCTCGTGATATTTTTCGGCTTTTAGTGGTAAAACTATTAGTGACGAAATTGAATTTGTCAGTAATAGTTCGTTACTAAACCAGCTTTTTTGCAGTGGGTGTCTCCGTCTGCAAGTGGGAGATTGTTGAGCTGTGCACAGTATGTGGAGACGACAGCTTACGTTGAAATGGAGACCTGTAGTAAATGGAGACCAACAACCCTCCACCAACCTTGCCTATCACGGCTGACATTAAGCCACCAACCTTTGAATTTTACCCCCATCTCAGGCTATATAAATGTGATGGGTGTTGTGTTGTATTTTTGTGTGGAAGTGTGTGCAGAGAGTGTAGAGCTGTGTGTGCAGAGTAGAGAGCTGTGTGTGCAGAGAGTGTGGTGTGTGTGTGTGTGTGTGTGAGAGAGAGAGAGAGAGAGAGAGAGAGAGAGAGAGAGAGAGAGAGAGAGAGAGAGAGAGAGAGAGAGAGAGTTGAGTTGAAGGCAGTAGCCTCCTCCTTCTTGTATTATTCTCCTGGTTATAGTGAATTGGTGTGTGCTTCGTGGACGTAGGTCGATTCGACTGAATCATGTAAATCTGGTGTTCTATTTTTGTTATTTATTTTTGTCTGTGTGTGATTGTTGCTCCTAGATCCACCCCAATAGAACCCACATCACTAGCGGCCTATCTCGCTGCCAATTCCAACCCCCACATCGTCGCATCTCCGCCTTCATGTCGTGGCATCTTCTTCACCGGCCACCAGTGCAAGCATGGACCATTGTCGTCACATTTGCTTCACCGGCGAAGAACCAAAAAACAGGGAGATATTGTAGAAGCAGTGAAAAAGGACCAAACTTTCCTATTCTAAAACATTCCTTTTAATTTTTTTTTTTTCACACGGCCCAAATGCCACATGTCAAAATATTATAGGAGAGGCCTAGCTCCACGTGGAGGGGCCGACTCCTCTTATAATTTCCCCTCACGAACAGCTGCGGAAAATTAATAAAAATAATTGCAATAAATTAATAAAACTAATTGAAGATAAAACAATATTAATTAGATTTAATATAATTTTTTTGACCTTTCTCATCATCTCCGGCCAGTCCACCACCATGCACATCTTCGTCCCAAGCCAGAGCTTGAAGATGGGGCCGTGGGCGGAAAGATATCAGCAGCAGAGCTGCGGCACTGCATGGGGATGATCGGTGGCGACCTGCCGGAGGAGAAGGCTGAGGCGGCGGTGAGGTCGGCAGACTCCAACGCGATTCGAACATGTTTTTCATGTTCTGTTTAAACTATGTATTTTGTATCATGTTCTTATCAAATCAGTACTTTTAGATTCAAAGCTCAAATGCCATGCTTCGAAGCACAGTAAGGTTTTATCAATATAAAATTTAATTATGATAATTATGCAGCTAGAACATCAAACATGAATTATTTGTTGCTTTTAACTTAAATGGGATTTCTGGCTATGCCTGTGCATCCCTATGTTGATACTTGCTACCGGTGGCTTATATTGTGTGAGCAGCAAAAAATTACCTGATGCATTACATTTGATGGGTTTTGAAGTTCAAGGATGATGTGTATTTGCCAACCAATGAACCACATGGATCAATTGAAGCGAGCTTGAGCCGTCAAATATGTAGAAGCAGTTGTCTTGTGCATTAAAAAGATTCTGCCAAAATACAGCATGTGGCACTGCATGGGGATGATCGGCGACGACCTGCCGGAGGAGGAGGCGGAGGCGGCGGTGAGGTCGGCAGACTCCGACAGGGACGTGCTGTTGGGGTTGGAGGATTTCATTCGACTGATGGAGACAGAGGGGAAGATGAGAGGGTGAGGGATTTGAGATGTTACTGCATACATGAAAGTAGCGATTTTTTAAAAAATTTGTTCAACTCTCGCGGATGGTCTAGCGAGCGGTCACTCTTTTTTGTTTAAAACTTGATGAGCCATCAGCGGGATTTGGAACGCTTCAAAATGAGATAAAAAAGCTCGATTAAATTATTATTTAATATTTTATTAAGTAAAAAAAATTAAAAATAGAAAAAACTCAAAGAATAACATGAGCTTTTTTTAGAAAAAAAAAATTAATCATATTATACGAAATTTTTATTTTTAATCTATTTAATGTAAAGAGAATATAATAAAAATACACTTTTTATTATTTTTCTTTAGCTTTACTTCTCTAAAAAAATTATTAATGTTGCATTTAAAAACATAAATTTTGAATTTTGAATTTAGATTTGGGTAAATTTGGACAAAAGTAATACAATTTTATGAAATTTTTAGTTCACACAAATTCAAATATTCATCTTCCAAAGATAGGGTTAGAGAATCCTACAAATTGAGCATCACTTAATTAACATTTTACTCAAAATTTAGTAATATAAATAGAAAAATATAGTACAAATTTATTGGGTCTTCTAGAAAATGCAGATATATTATATATTTTTTGTGGACAGCTGAGATTACTACACGTCATTGATCTACGTAAATAAGTTTGAGCTAGTGGTGTAGCCCCATCTAGCATGTGATGTCAGCATGAGTAGTGCCAAGTAACAAGTGATTTCACTTTCCAATTTTTCTAAAAAACCAATATATAATCGTTCATGAGTGGCTACTTGTCGCCATAGATGGGTGATACATGGCACAATCTAACGTAACCTAGTTCTTGCCTCCTCTCTCTCCTTTGAACCAAGTCAACATGGTTTGATTCGGGTTAGTTGAACCGATTTAACCTAGTTTAGTTGCTTGAATCGCTCCCTCCTATTTTTAATTGAAAAATAATATATATTTTTTTAATTCGTCAAAAATCTTTAAAAAATTAAAAAAATCACAAAAAATCATGAAACATTCTTTCTCTTTTTGACTCAAAAATTGGGGAAAATAAAAAAATCTCAAAATAAATAAAAATTATGAAAAATTCTTTAAAATATTTAAAATTTAGAAAAAAAAATTGCTGAGAAATAGAGAAAAATTTCTAGGAAAATCCTAAGACCCTTCTTGCTTAGTTTTGGTCAAGTTTCAATATTTTTCTATTTGTGGCTTGCTCATGTGTGCTTTTCTTGCTACAAGAATGTGTGTTTTTCCCTTTTCTTGTATGCATGTGTGTGTGTGTGTACTGCCTCTATGAGGAATGCTCAATAAATTGAGATTATTTGGTCCTCAATCATCTGCTGAGAGTAGAGATTCTAACATAATCGCCTTGAGTCTTCTCATTAGTGCTTTTAGTAGACTTTCTAAATTTTGGTGCACATTTGGTATGTAAATTTTGCATGAGTGTTTATATTAATTTCTTGTTTATATATATGTTTAGTTTGTTCGTTCATATGCCTTTTTTTTTTCCTATGTTTGTACCTTGTCGAATAGATAAGGAATTTTCCTTTGGTCTTGAGGGCTATGTCTTTTTATGCTTTTGAGGACCGGAGGTGAGAGGCCTTTGTTTTATGCAAGTCCTCCCAATAAGCTAAAGGTCAAGTAATGTACACTTCAAAATTGATGGAAAACACACTAAATAAATAAGCTAAAAAAGGATCATTAGAGGTTGTATCCTATGCACGCTTCATATCCTTGTGACGCCCCGAACCCGCCAAGTGGGGCCCAGGTGCCATGTGTTCTATTTACCTGTATCTAATATGATAACATCAACTACGCTATGGAAAAATAAATAAACATCCTCAATAATATACCAGAATACTATATAAACATCCCAAAACAATATTTCCCAACATCCAGTATTCACAAATATACAACTCAAAAAACTTAAACAAAACCCAAAAAAATATACATTAAAAGTCTATACCCTCTCTCTCTCTCTCTCAAAAAAGCTACACCAGCACCGAGCTCACTAAGCTCGATCACGCGGAGGTCCTAAAAAAATGAAATTCATATCAGGTGAGACACATCTCAATAAGACAGAATAGATTAATACCAATGTGTGTGACTATCATGAGGTTTATGTACACAACATAATCACAATTTACAAATTAATCCACAATTATGAAATCATTCTCTATCCCTTCTCACACACATGCACCGTATTTTATTAACGAGAGTTTCCCAAGGATTGATTACCCGCCCATACAAGAAACACCCCTCTACTCTGATACCTCGTACAACCGGATATGATTACAACTAATACTCATTAGGGCACTTACCTTACTTAGTAAGCCATCAAGTGGATAGTTTGTCTCGTATTCACACACATTCACACAATTATTTATCAGCGAAAGTTTCCGAGAATAATTAAGATTACTTGCCCATACAAGTAGTTTCCCTCTATCCTAATATGTTATGCAGCCCAGTATGGCTACATCTAATACCTATCAGGGCACTCGCCTTTCTTAGCAAGCCCTCGGACGGAAAGTTTACCTTACCCCAAATAAATATAATACTACAATATGTAATACATTTACTGTTTACTTTGAATCTGATATCTCTGTAATACACAACTCTCATGATCTCAGTTCCCACATTTTACATTATTTCACATCACATAAATTCACTTCACATTTCACATCTTCTGTCTTCACATACTCAGTATTCACAGATGTTTCACATACATTGTTCTCATGTTATACTTTGGTTAAATTAATAATTATGCATTTAGAACTCACTGCCAGATGAATAATCACTGTCATGCTTCCCCCCATGACGGGTTGTGCACCCCGTAGGCTAGACTTAACCCTAGTCGGCGCACCAGAGTAAAATCAGGTAACAACATCTTCAATTTGTAATTCAAATTGGCTATTCCCATACTGGTCTAGTCTTTAGGGGGACTCTACCCTTCTCAGCCCAATCGACCATCCCGTCTCCACACACTTTTTAAGACGTGTGGGTGCACTAAGCTCTTCAGAAATCACGTGCAATAGTACTGTGCCTACTATGGTCCACCGGAGTTCTCAAATCATACATTGCAATTTAACATTCACATCCTACTTTGATTAAACAAATCACATGTAGTATAAACCCAATACATTTCATTATTTCCAACATGTCATACATATATCACAACTCAACTCAGTATGTTCAATTTACTCATGCCATACATTTTAAATAATATGCATAATTATATCATCTAAAATAATAGGTCAACCCAGGTTCATAATCCGTTTTACTGAAAATACACATAATTACTTTAATCATTCCATTTTCGAAAATAATAACTATAGCACAGCCCTACGCTCAAAAATCTCAGTTTAAACGGTTGGCTTTCAATACTCATAGGATAATCATATAAATACACAAATAATTTCCATTTTAACCAGTGAAATTTACAAATCTACTGGTTTAATCTATTCCCCTTACCTAGTTTCTTGAACTACACCGGCAGGGACCCCAAAACGATGCTTGCGGTGCTCACTCGAACCCTAATTCAAAACCCTAGTTTATTACTCAAACCCAAGATTATTAAACATCCCCAAGCCCATACATCTCATTTAAATAATCATATACTAGACAAACGACCCATTTCTACCCTTACCTCAACTTTAGGGTGATGTCTGGAAAAACTCTGTTCAATAATCCACTTCGCTAGACTTGTAGAAAATTTTTCCTAGATCCTCATGGTAACTTCCAACCATCGAATTAGGCAATGAACGATGAGAAATCATAGAGAGAGGGTGAGAGGCATTGTTTTTAGAGAGAGAAAGTGAGGAATTTAGGTTTCTTAATGAGTAAGAAATGAAAATTTCTATTTATAGGTCGTTGACCCGGCCAACCTCATTGATGAAATGATGTCTTCATCGATGAGTTGCAGAAGGTCATTTATCAATGAAAGAAGGACTTCGTCGACGAACCGTAAACCTAAAATTTTTGTCATTCGGGATCTCTTCGTTGACGACGCCTGAACTTCGTCGACGAACCATAGAAGGGCCTTCGTCGACAAAAACAGCGAATTCATCGATGAAGCCTATTGTTTCTTTAAAAAAAAAAAAAAAAAAATTTACCTCTTCTTCATTCCTTTATTATTTGCATAAATAAAATTTTCGGGTCTCTACATATGAGGGGTTCAAAGGAGAGGATAGTTTTTATCTTTCACAAGACTGTCCAATAGTTAACGGTTTCGTAATTGAATAAAATCAAAGAATTAGTGTCATGATCTGTTGTTTTTTAAGGGAATTTAAGGCTAATTAGGTACTGTCCATTGGACAGCTGTGAAGGGATGCTAATACATTTCCTTTGCGTAATTGTACTCTCAAATCCAACCTAGTAATGCAAACCATTGACTACTAGTTTCCTTGGATCTAAGTGTAACTTAGAGACCAATGAACTAGTGAGATATTAATTAGGTGTTCTAACCACACGTAGGATAAAAATGGTGACTCCGTTGTTTTGTAAATTACCCATTACTTAGTACATTATTCCAATGTCACATAATATCGAGTTTGTCACTTAGTTGAGATGGTTTGAATATTAGTCCTTCCTCCTTTTTTTGGGATTGGCCCTTCAAGACAACGCAACAACTTGACGACTCCACTGGGAGAAAGAGAATGAGAAATCATTAAGAGATTAAGAGCAAAGAAGAGAGATCGGAGATAGAGAGTTAGGAAGATCATAGAGAGATGATAGAGAAATTAAAAGAGATAGAAGAAGAGGAGAAAGTGAGACTGTTGACTTTTTGAGTTTAATCTCTGTTTTGATACCGACAAAATACTAGTATCTTATGTGTGTTTATGTATGTGAACATGTCTAAATTTCAGCACACATAAGATGAAGGGACTTGGAAGCCAGAAGAAACTCCAAGATCATATGTACCTGGCATATTCCATGAAGACACACGAGCAAAGAAGATTGAAGACATTTGTTCTTATTGTAAAATGCATTTCGTTTTATATTTTGATCTGTAATTATAATGGTCTATAATAACTGCATCATGCATGATAGGTTTATGCTCAAAGAGGCCTTAGAATGACCATAGTCTAATTGTAGGGATCCAAACTTGACCTTAGGGGACCCAACCTAAACTCAAAACCTTTTTCTTAAAAGCTAAAACTCATACAAAGGTTTTTAAAATAACTTAAGGTCAAAAACAAGGTTTGCACGGTTGATGGATGTTGGATTTTTGGGCTTAATTTAAAAACCCAGTCGATCGACCCTATCATACATACACTGGCTCGGTCGATCGAACAGGTCAGAAGTCAATGTGTTGACTTCGCTCGGTCAACCATACTAAATTGAATGCACCATCCTCGATCGACTGAACCATAAAGTGTCTGACTCCCCAACTACTTGGTCAACCAAATATGTAGTTCATGTTAGCTTTGGTTGATTGAACCTAGATGAGTAGCTTACCAGACCTTTGTCTTGGTCGACTGAACCCACAAAGGGTTTAGAATCGCTTTGATATGGTCGACCAAACTTGTAGTTCAAATTAGCCTTGGTCGATCAAACTTATAAGAGTGGTTGACCGAACCCTGTCCTTGGTTACCAAACCTCTCGGGTTGGTCAATTTTTCGCTGCAGATAATTGAGGTTAATTTTAATTAAACATCATTAATCTTTTTTCAAAATGACCTTTGTGTCCCCTAATGGTTATTTTTTCATGAATATCTATATATACCCCTTTATTTGTCTAGATTAAAAAGACATTTAGCAAAAATCATTAGGAAAAATTCTTTGAAATATTTAATACTCATACTCCCCTTATTGCTCAAATTCTTTCAATCTTTCGAAGCATACTGCTCATTTTCCTTACACTTTGATTCAAAAACTATTTTTGAGGAGAATCATTTGTTATACTCCTTGGTTGCAAACTAATTGCAACTTGAAAGGGAGTTCGATTTTTGATTGTTTGTGCACATTTCATACATCTTATTGATGCTTATAACTCTCTCATTTTGCATTCTATGAAATTGATTTTTAGAGAGTAAGCTAAAGTTTTTCCCGTTCTATTTTAATGATAAATATTATTCGAGAAGAACTCATTCTTGCTTTTGAGTCTTGGCATCCATATTACCATATTCAAGGGCTTGCTTGTGCTATTTTATTAAATATATTTTTGCAAGCTTGAATCCCTAATCTCAGTTGTGCTTAATCCTTGAAAAATATTTGCGAAAATATTTGCATAGAAGTTCAAGGTCCTTTGATTATTTGTTTGTTGAATATATTAATCTTAAATCAAAGGTATCACTCTCACGTATATACAATATATATACATTGGTTGAGAGTTGACATACAACTTGACCTTATCTCACTTAAGCTTAATATCCTAT
The DNA here is from genome assembly GCF_029873635.1 of Malania oleifera. NCBI lineage: Eukaryota > Viridiplantae > Streptophyta > Magnoliopsida > Santalales > Ximeniaceae > Malania > Malania oleifera. Next base: position 49,744,826 of record NC_080426.1, read on the forward strand.
TATTTGTGAGTGCATTGATTACACTGTGCTTATTGTGGTACACATTTGCTTAGTCTACAAGCATCTTTGTTGTACGAAAAATATTTTATTGATTATCTGTTGTATTCCTGACGGGTTGTCGGAAGAGGAAGACTAACCCTGTGAATAGTCTCGAATCACTCTGATTCAGTTAGGAGAGCACCAGACTGGTTCAGGCCCGGTTAAGAGAACTAGGTGCACCATCTTGGTAAGGTGTTGTAATCGATGTCATTCCACCCGTTAAGCGAGCAACTAGTGGAATCCTCTTACTTGTGAGCTTGAGGTGGGGACATAGGCAGTATTTGTCGAACCACGATAACATATCGTGTGTGTACTTTACATTTTCGCAATTTATTTTTCGCACCTATATGTTATTTTCTAAATGCTTTGATTATTTTAATTCCTGCACTTGAATGTTTATGTTTTATCATTGTGAATGATTGTGAATTACTGAGTCTGTTATATATGCTTTGAATATTTGCTTAGTTAATTGTTTGAGGAATTATGTCTATTTTTAGAAAGACCCAAGGTTGCGAAATATTACTAATATTTGGTTTAACTTAAAAAGAAGTTTTAAAATTCTAATTCACTCCCCCTCTTGAGAATACATCAATTCCATCAGAGACGTAGAGAGAGATTAAGTGAGAAAGAAAAGCAAGATAGATTGAGTAAGAGAGAATAAAAAAAAAAAAAAAAGAGGTCGCATCCCACTCGAGGAGGCAGAGTGTTATGGCTTTAGCTATGGAAGTTATGGGGAGGAGGAGTAGATAACCATATAGTAGTGTTAATTCAGGTGTAATCCCAAGAGTGAAGGTGAATTAGGCATTTTAAAAATATTTAAGTTTATTTTACCACTTAATCTCTATTTCAATATTTAACAAATTAATTGCAAGAGCTTAAATTAATTCAAATTATTATCTCAATAAATTTTATTTTACCCAATTAATTATTGAGTGGCTATAATATAAATAAACATACAAACATGCAAAAACTGATAATGAAATGCAAGCGCAAATTAAAGAGATAAGGGAAGAGAGAAGGCAAACACGATTTTACGAGGTTTAGCTAACCCGCCTTATGTCCTTGCCTTGAGCAACCCATTTAAGGATTCCACTAAATCCCTGCCCTTTTAACCGAGACGAAACTTCCTTTACAATCCACTGCTTACACGAGGCACAGCTTCCTCCTCACCTGGTTCACAACCCGAACTATGATTACAATGTAAAATTTCAATCCTGCAAAAACTCAATATTGCTTCTAACAAAGCTAGTGAGTACAATAGAAAACTTAACACATATTCATATGATAAAACTTGTAGCTCAGTATGTATGTAACGATGATATCGTTATATGAATGATATGCTTTACAAATCAATCCTTTAAATCAATATCTCCCAAATATGATTTTATAAATAAATGCTTTGGAGAAAAAAATAAGTTTCGATTTGAGAATACTTTAAGCAAGATTAGAAAACAAGATCCTTTCAAAAATAATCTTTGATAATGTGTAGATCTATATTTTCTCAAGTAGTGATCTTCCATAAATATATATAGATAATAACTCAAGATCAACTTCTCAAAATGAATATTCAATGATAAGTTTGTGAGATGAAAACCTCTTTGAAAACAAGCAAACACTTAGATTGATCACCAAACCTCAATACCAAAGTTGTTTGCACAATAGTTGTTGTAACCCCTTTTGAAAATCAACGTAGCCCAAGCTTTAATATGATATAAATGCTTTGAAATCATAGACGAGCTTAGCAATAAGTTCAACAATGTTCAAAGATGTGTATACATTCAAGGCTCCCAATTCTATTATGAAAAGTTGAGGCACTAGGGTTTAGAGGTTGATTATATAGGTAATCTCAGCCTTAGGATAAGTCCTGACCGTTGGATGAATTTGATCAAGTGTATAACCCGCGTGTTCTCTCACTAAAGATCAGATTTTTAAACTTCCTGCAGGTTTAGACGACTGAAGATTTGGGCTCAGACGTCTAATGTTCCTTAAAGTACTGAAAATTATAATCTCGATACAGGGTCGGACGACTGAACAATGGGTTTAGTCTTCTGAAGTCCCAACTCAGACAACTGAACTGAAGGTTCAGATGTCTGAAGGTGTTCTTCCTATTCTTTGTTTCAAAATTAATTCTTTAGATGACTGAACTAATTCTTCAGTCTTCTAAGGAAATTCTTCAGACGTCTGAAGTAAAACTTTAGTCATCTGAAGTTGCATCTTTAGATTTCTGAGGGTAATCCTCAATCATTTGGGCAGTCCAACTTTAGTTTTTTTTTTTTCAAAAACCATTTCAGCTCTCTCGCTTTAACCTCTTATAAAACATTTTCCAAGGTTTAAAAATAAGTCTCTAAGTCAATGAATAACCCCTAAAAGATTTTCATGAGATGCATGAGTCATAAGGTCAGTCTAGAGTATATTTTGAGTTTCGAATTAAATCATATGAAATATGTAAATAAATTCAGTTCTAAATACTCATTCCTCTGACGATCTTGAACTTGACGCTTGCATCTTCATTCTTCTACTCTTTTTGTTTTATGGATTGTATCGGGTTATATATATGCTTTAATCCTTGTGACTTCCATGACTCCATCACCTTTCGTGTATGCTGAGTATTGTTCCTGTTCACAATCTCAATGCACAAATCAAATACCAATGATTTGTCATTATCAAAACAGGATTGGACTTATAAAGTCAACAATCTCCCATTTTTTGATGATGACAAATACACAAGCAAAAATATAAAATGGGTTATGCCTAACAAGGCTCCCCTTCAAATAATGTACAATCAAATATTCAGTAATATGAAATATGCACATACACAATTGAAAATAGGCAATAGTTTTGCACGTGTAACTCATATACTTATGTACTTTTGCCAACTATTTTTGCTATAACCTTATATTCTTCTCCTCCTTTTGACATCAACAAAAAGGTATATAACAAAAATGTTTTGATATAATTATATCTCATCTTTTAAAAAAAAAAAAAAATATATATGAAACCTTTATATTTAAAAATTGTATTGTGAAATATGTCTCCATGTGATAATTCAATTTACTTCTCCCCCTTGCTAATGCAAAAAACTATGTTATTGAATTAAATTGCAATGTGAACATACACAGTGTGTCAAATTCCTTAGACATGGATAAGCAAAAACAGTCACTAAAGTTCAAAGGTTATGTGAGGATTAACATGTGTCAGTTAACATGCACTCATCATGATATGAGTTTAATACCAAATGTGATACCAAATGGGAATAAATGAGCCGGATTTTGAAATTTTTAACCAATTGTGAATATTAAGTGATGTTGCTTCCCCTGAATTATGTCATCTAATATAATTTTAGACAACTTCTAGACTATGCAAGTCATTTCGTGAATATGTCTGCCCATTGTTCATTTGTGCATACAAACTCAAGTGTCACATCTCCTTTTTCCACATGATCACGAAGAAAATGATGTCTAATTTCTATATATTTAGTTCATGAATGTAATATAAGATTCTTTGAGATGTTTATTGCATTTGTCTTGTCGCATCTTATAGGAATTGTGTCATAACTTGATCCAAAATCCGTCAGTTGTTGCTTCATGTATAACGTTTGAGCACAACAACTTTCTACCGCTATGTATTTTGCCTTAACTGTGGAAAGAGTAACTGAATTCTGCTTCTTAGAGAACCAAGAGACTAAATGTAACGCCCCAAACCCTTAATCCCGAGTCCAGTGCGTTATACCTGATAAAGTCCTGATAATCCATAAATCAATACATACGCAGCGAAAATATAAACATAATCTTCATACATATAATACCAGAGTCTACTATTTCCTATCTATAATCCATATTATCCATTTATCATCTGCATTTCCATATATACACATATCTCCAAAACATTTCGGTATTCACAATCATTCCTTTCTCAGCGGACTTAAAATATAAAAACATAACTTAAACTTTATACAACCCAATAGTACTATAAAAAATATACCCTTTCTCTTTATAATCCTAAAAAATGCTACAGACCCTCGAGCTCTCTAAGCCCGACCTCGAGGATGTCTTAAAAAAGAAATATTCATATTCGGGTGAGACACATCTTAGTAAGGGAAGAAACAATATATTAAAACAATGCGTGGCTAACATAAGGTTTATAAATATCATTTTAATAACATTTGCAAAACATTATTATAAACACTGAAACCATTCTATGAACCTAATCAATTACATGCAAAAGATTTAACCCACGAGATTATCTAAGGATAGGGGTGATTACACGCCCATACTAGTAGCACCCCTTTACTCTAGTACATTATGCAGCTACTGCCACATCTGAAGTTACTAGTGCACTCGCCTTTCTCAGCAAGCCCTCAGGCGAAAAGTATGCCCCCCCCCCAATCAAATCATGTTCTATGAGCATAGATAATTATCATAATACATTATTTTTTTTGTCATTATTCAACCATTCACATTTGTTCATATTCATAGCTTTAACATTGCATCACATTTCACTTTAAGTGACTCTTTCCCATTTTCATCGTTCACATTTCACATTTCGATCCATTTTCATTTCATTCATTCATACTACAACTGCTTTTTAGCCATCATCAGTTAGTCCACATAGAAATGCGTTAGAATCTGCTAACACAGCTCCTTTTGGCTGTCATCAATTAGTCCACATAGAAATGCGTTAGAATATGCTAACACGACTCTTTTCAGCTGTCTTACATTTACATGGTTGCATTAACATACACAAACAATATAGTTCATATCATATTTCATTCTCAATGCATTACTAACTTAGCCTGCATCTTATACATTTAACATATATTTGGACAAAACTTACATGTACTCATGCCACACAATTTAATAGTAAAATTCATACATATTTCTGTACAATAGGCCAATCAACTTTCAATGTTCATATATTTAAAATATACCTTTCATCTCTTACATAATTATCCTGAAAATATTATTCACTTTCATTCGTTCATTTTCACATATACATAGCTAACTAAGCAGCCATAAGCTTATAAAACATAATTTACATAATCGGCATTTTATACCTATATGAAAACTCATATACATATATAACATAGTCCATTTTTATTTAATTCATAAAAACCTGATTTAATATGTAATTTTCCCTTACCTGACTTCTGAACTATGCCGGCGGGATCCCCGAACTAATACCCACGGCGTTCACTTGGACCCTAAATCAAAAATCCTAATTTAATTAAAATAAACCCCAATTGACTCAAATCTTAAGAAAAATACTTATTCAATACTTCCTAAACTCCAAATAACAACATTCGTTAAGAATTTCCCAAAATAACTCACTTACCCTGATTTTGGGATGTTTCCAAAACCTCTCAAACCAACAATCAACTCCTACAGCCTTACAGAGAATGATCCTACAAACCTCGTGGTGGTTTTGGATCGTCAAACCAGGTCAAATCCAGCCCGAAATTGAAGAGAGAAGGATGAAGATCCATTTTTTAGAGAGAGAGAAAGAAGAATCCAAAATTTCTCACTGAAATGAAAGAAAACTCTATTCATAGACAAGGTTTCATCGACAAGACACGTGGTTTCGTCGATGAACCACTGAAGAGACTTCGTCGACGAGAAGATACATTCGTCGATGAAATTCAAAGTTTCAAATTTACTCTCTTGGGATTCCCTCATCAACGAGAAATAGAATTCGTCGATTATCTCTAGAAGAACACTCGTCGACGAAGACAGAACATTCGTCGACGAGGCCTGCTACTCCTCCTCTAATTTCTTTCCTTTTCCCTCTATTGTCCATTAATCCATTTCATTTATTCTACTTCCCAATTATTAAATTAGTTTTAATTTTCGGGTCATTACACTAAAAAATATCCTAAGAAATGACATGTGTCACTCGTGCTCTTCCTATCCACTTTGCTACTAGCAAAATCAGCATCTAAAAAGTTGATAATCTCAAAGGATGTATACTTATGATACCATAACCCCAGTTCAATAATTCCTATCAGATATCTAAGTATTCATTTGACAGCTAACAATTGTGACTCTTTTGGTGCAGCCTAAAATCTTGCGCACAAACATATGCTAAACATTATGTCAAGTTTGCTGGCAGTCAGATATAGTAAGCTACCAATCATTCCATGATAGAGCTTGACGTCTACTAGTATACCTTGTTCATCTTTGTCTAATTTCAAGAAAAAGCTCATAGGTTTCCCTAGTATTTTTCCATCTTCCATATTAAACTTTTTGAGCAGATCTCTAATGTACTTTGATTGATTTATAAAAATTCCATGTTTCACTTGTTTGATATGAAGTCATAGGAAGAAATTTAGTTCACCCATCATGCTCATCTCAAATTCATTTTGTATAGTGCTTACAAACTCATTGCATTAGTCTTTATTTGTTGCTCCAAATATGATATCATCTACGTATACTTGAACTAGGAGCATGTCATCTTTCTTAGACTTTATGAAAAATTTTGTGTCTATCCTTCCTCTAATAAAACCATTATCTAGTAGAAAACTGCTTAGCCTTTCATACCAAGCTCTAGGAACTTGCTTTAAACCGTACAAGGCTTTGGTTAGTCTATAAACATGTTTTGGATGCTTATGGTTTTCAAAACCTGGGGGTTGTTCTACATATACCTCTTCACTTATGTAACCATTTAAAAATGCACTTTTGACATCTATTTGATATAGTTTGAAATCCTTAAAAGCAGCATAAGCTAACAACATTCAAATGGCTTCCATTCTAGTTACAGGTGCAAAGGTTTCTTAAAAATCTATTCCTACTTCTTGGTTATATGCTTGAACTACTAGTCTTGCCTTATTTCTAACAACTACCCCATGTTCATCTTTCTTGTTTTTATATATCCATTTTGTTCCAATAATTGTGTTATCCTCAGGTCTAGGAACTAATGTCCATACTTTATTTCTCTCAAACTGGTTTAACTTTTCTTGCATGGACATCACCCAATATTCATTCTCAATTGCTTTACTCACATTCCTAGGTTCTTCTTAAGACAGAAAGGCAAAATGACTAATCATATTCCTAAGTGAGAATCGTGTGGCAACTCCACGTAATGGTTCACCTATTATTTTATCAATGGGATGACTCTTTATGTACTTCTATTCTCTAGGTAGTTCATTAACCTCGTTTTCAATTATATTAGTTTCAGCAGATGGTTCCTTAATTTCATTTCTCTTTTCTAAATCATTTTCAATAGACAGCTTTTCAAATTCCTTATTTATCTCAATTTCATCTTCATCGATCCTTTTAAAGAAGGGTTTTGACTCATCGAATACTACATGAATGGATTTTATAACGATTAATGTTCATTTATTATATACCTTGTAGGCTTTACTATCTAAGGCATACCATAGAAAGATACCTTCATCTGATTTCACATCAAACTTTTCTAAATGTTCATTGTCTCTAAAAACAAAACATTTACAGTCAAAGATATGAAAATATGATATGTTTGGTCTATAGCCATTCTATAATTCGTAAGGAGTCTTATTTAGAGATGGTCTAATTAAAACTCTATTTAGAACATAGCGGGCGGTATTTACTGCCTCAGCCCATAAGTATTTAGGTAGTTTATGTTCGTTAAGCATAGTTTTGGTCATTTCTTGTATGAACCTATTCTTTCTTTCAACTATACCATTCTGTTATGGTGTTCTAGGAGCCAAAAAATTATGAGCTATTCCTAATGAATTGCAGTAGTCTTCCATGTCTTGATTTTTAAATTCTCTACCCCTATCACTTCGTATTTTAGTGACAGTATAACCCTTTTCCTTTTGAATTTTCTTACATAGATTTATGAATTGTTCACATACTTCATCTTTGTGACCTAAAAATAGTACCCATGTATATCTTGAATAATCATCAACTATGACGAATGCGTCTGATTTTCCTCCTAAACTCTGAGTTGGGTTTGGACCAAATAAATCTAAGTGTAGCATTTGAAGTGACCTAGTAGTAGATATTACTTTCTTCTTCTTAAAGCTAGCTCTTGCTTGTTTTCCTAGTTGGCATGCATCACAGATTTTATCTTTCATGAATTTAGTCTTAGGCAATCCCTTAACTAATTCTCCCTTAACAAGTTTAGATAGTAATTCCATGTTTGTGTGTCCTAATCTCCTATGCCAAATCCAACTAATCTCATTTATAGCAGAAAAACAAGTAACATGTTGAGAAGCAAGATTGTCAAGGCTAGTGGTGTAGACATTTTCATGACGATCAGTAGTAAACAATATTTTGTTTTCATATCTGTTCCCTATAGTGCATTTGTCATGTTTAAATGAGACTTTATAACCTTTATCACATAGTTGACTTATACTCAATAAGTTATGTTTCAATCCATTAACTAATAACACGTTATCAATGACAAGTGAGGATTTCTTACCAACCTTACCAACTCCAATGAATTTACCTTTAGAGTTTTCCCTAAATGTAATGAATCATTCATCTTTGGATATGATAGATGAGAATTTAGCTTTATCTCCTATCATATGTTGCAAGCATCTGCTATCCATATACTACTTATCATTCGAGGAGGACAATCTCAAGCACATCTAATGGTCATCGTGAGCCATCAGACATAGATTTGCAATCTTGTCATCACTGGATTCAGATTCTGAACTACTGGTATTGTGAGTGTCCCAACCCACCTTTAGAGCCTTCTTCTTCTTCTTCTTCTTAGACGCTTTCTTCAGCTAGGGACAATCTAGCTTGATATGTCGAAATTCTCTACGGTTATAACACATGGGAGGATTATCTTTTTGCTTCCTTCTTCTTGACTCTCCCTTTTTTATTTTTGAGCCCTTGAATTTTCTGGTGTATTTCTTGTTCTTTCTCATGAACTCATCAAATTTCTTAGTGATAAGTGCTATGTTTTCATCTGATTCTGAATCACTTCCCTCACTAGAGTAGTGAGATGATGCCTTAAGTGTTTTAGCTTTCTTTACTCTAATTTTCTCATTCTTCCTCTCATTTATTGCAAGCTCATAGGTGATGAGCGATCCAATGAGTTCATCAATAGACATCTCTTTCAGATTTCTCCCTTCTGCTATTGCAATAGCTTTAACTTCCCAAACTGGAGGTAGTCCCTTAAGTATTTTCCTGATCAACTCATAGGTAGGGTAAGATTTACCAAGAGCATTTAAAGAATTCGTGATGTGTGTGAATCTAGTGTACATGGATTGAATAGATTTATCAACAGTCATTTTAAATGCCTCATATTCACTAGTGAGCATGTCTATCCTACTATCTTTTACTTCCTTAGTACCTTTATATGTAACTTCTAATTTTTTCCAAATCTCTTTAGAAGTGTTACAGGCCATCACCCTATTAAACTCATTTACATCTAGTGCACAGAATAACAAGTTTATTGCAGTAGCATTTATTTGCACAGATTTCCAATCTTCTTCAGTATACTCATCTTCATTTTTGGGTACATTTACCTTATCAACTAATTTCATAGGGACATGGTTTCCCTTTGAAACAATTTTTCACACTTTCAAATCCACATTTAAAGATATATACTAATTCTTCTTTTCCAGTAGGTGTAATTTACACCGTAGAAAATAGGTGGTCTACTGGACGAGTGTCCCTTACCGAATGGGGTTACACCGATGTGTGTCATGTGATCTTTTTACAAAAATGATGGTTAAGTCTACATAAACCCGCTCTGATATCAAATGTTAATTCAGGTGTAATCCCAAAAGGGGGGTGAATTGGGTATTTTAAAAATCTTTAAGTTTATTTTACCACTTAATCCCTATTTCAATATTTAACAAATTAATTGTAGGGGCTTGAAATTAATTCAAATTCTTATCTCAATAAATTTTATTTTACCCAATTAATTATCAAGTGCGTATAATATAAATCAACATACAATCATGCAAAAGCTGATAATGAAATGCAAGCGGAAATTAAAAAGATAAAGGAAGAAAGAAGGCAAACACGATTTTATGAGGTTCAGCCAACCCGTTTTACGTCCTCGCCTTAAGCAACCCACTCAAGGATTCCACTAAATCCCAGCTCTTTTAATCGGGACAAAGCTTCCCTAACAATCCACTACTTACAAGAGGCACAACTTCCTCCTCACCCCGTTCACAACCCGAACTGTGATTTCAATGTAAAATTTCAAATCTGCAAAAAACTCAATATTACTTTTAACAAAGCTAGTGAGTACAATAAAAAACCTAACACATATTCATATGATAAAACTTGAAACTCAGTATGTATATAACGATGATATCGTTATATGAATAATATGCTTTACAAATCAATCCTTTAAATCAATATCTCCCAAATATGATTTTATAAATAAATGCTTTGGAGAAAAAAATAAGTTTTGATTTGAGAATACTTTAAGCAAGATTAGAAAACAAGATCCTTTCAAAAATAATCTTTGATAATGTGCAGATCTATATTTTCTCAAGTAGTGATCTTTCATAAATATATATAGATCATAACTCAAGATCAACTTCTTAAAATGAATATTCAATGATAAGTTTGTGAGATGAAAACCTCTTTGATAACAAGCAAACACTTAGATTGATCACCAAACCTCAACACCAAAATTGTTTGCACAATAGTTGCTGGAACCCCTTTTGAAAATCAACGTAGCCCAAGCTTTAATATGATATAAATGCTTTGAAATCATAGACAAGAGCTTAGCAATAAGTTTAATAATGTTCAGAGATGTGTATACATTCAAGGCTCCCAATTCTATTACAAAAAGTTGAGGCACTAGGATTTATAGGTTAATTATATAAGTAATCTAGGCCTTAGGATAAGTCCTGACTGTTGGATCAATTTGATCAAGTATATAACTCGAGTGTTCTCTCACTAAAGATTAGATTTTTAAACTTCCCACAGGTTCAGATGACTAAAGATTCGGGTTTAGACGTCTGATGTTCCTTAAAACACTGAAAATTATAGTCTCGATACAGGGTCAGACGACTGAACTGAAGGTTCAGACATATGAAGGTGTTCTGCTTCTTCTGTGCTTCAAAATTAATTCTTTAGATGATTGAATTAATTCTTCAGTCTTTTGAGGAAATTCTTCAGACTTCTGAGGGTAATTCTCAGTCGTCTAGGCAGCCCAACTTCAGTTTTTTTTTTTTTTTTTTTCAAAAACCATTTCAGCTCTTTTGCTTTAACCTCTTATAAAACATTTTCTATGATTTAAAAATAAGTCTCTAAGTCAATGAATAACCCCTAAAATATTTTCATGAGATGAATGAGTCCTAAGGTCAGTTTAGGGTATATTTTGAGTTTCGAATTAAATCATATGACATATGTAAATACATTCAATTCTAAATACCCATTCCTATGACGATCTTGAACTTAACGCTTGCATTTTCATTCTTCTACTCTTTTAGTTCCATAGATTGTGTCGGGTTATATATATATATATATATATATATATATATATATATGCTTTAAATCTCGTGACTTCCATGACTTCATCACCTTCCGTGCATGCTAAGTATTATTCCTATTCACAACCTCATTGTACAGATCAAATATCAAGTGATTTGTCAATATCAAAACAAGATTAGACTCATACAGTCAAGAAGTAGGGCTCACAACTGGTGTTAGTGTGAGAGAGACAAAGAAAAGAGGGAGTAGAGGAAAAGATTGGAGAGAAATGAGGGAGAGGAAAGAGAAATAAAAGAAAAGAAAAGTATATGTTTAAATAAATTAAAAAATAACTATTTTTTAAAAAAATTTACCCTAATGGATCATATGTTACTTGTCAAGTGGTGACACGTGACGCATTTTAGGCCGCATCTGCATATGGTGGATGATGCCAGTATGATGACGTGATCCCAGCCACTCATTTTTTATTTTTAATGGATTCCTGGATTACTACCGCATCAATGATCCCTATAAATAAGTCTAAACTAATGATGCACGTGTTAGCATTGCTCTACCACAATTTCTAATTATTTTAGAAAAAAGAAAGATTGACAGATGATGAGGAGTCACGTGTCAGCATGATGGGTTCAAACCAATTATTGTCTCTTTTCTCTTTTTTGAATTGGATCAATCCGGTTTTGACCCGGATCTACTCGGTAAAACCTAGGTATTTTTGGGAGGTGAGAATTGGCAAAGGATAAGAATTCATTCTATTCATTTCTATTGGTCTCTTGCACTCCAACTCCTAATTCTTATCCCTTGAGAATGAAAATATCCATGTTCCTATTAATAAAAGGGTTTATAAAGGCAGAGCTCTCATTACGCGGAGGGGCCACGGGCTTGACGCTTGGAGACACGTATCGCCGCCAAACAGCGCCACCAATGGAAAGCTGCACACGTTTCGCTGAACCAATTGCGATATCTATGTATAAAGCCAAAAACCTCCGCCCTCATCCCGTACCATACCAACACCCATACCGACACCATACTGTTCGCCGGAGTCGTTGCAACTCCCTCTGTTTCGCCCTGCTCTGCTGTGCTCTGCTCACCACCGGAAAAGAAAACAATCGAACGTAGTCACCGTCGGAGGAAAAGCCAGCCATGTCGCACCTGGTGGACAAGGCGAAGAACTTCGTGGTGGAGAATGTGGTGGGGATGAAGAAGCCGGAGGCCTCCCTCTCCGACGTCGATCTAAAGGACGTCAGCCGCGAATGCATCACCTACCACGCCATGGTCGCCGTCAACAACCCCTACTCCCACTCTCTCCCCGTCTGCGAGATCACTTACAGCTTCAAAAGCGCCGGCAGGTTCGTTCCCCAATTCCCCCATTCCTTTTAATTATTTAATTAATCCCTTAGTAATTCCGGTCCATCGATCGATTGATAATAGTTCTGTGGAAAACTAAAAATTTAAAAATGTTCGTAGGCAAATAGCGTCGGGGAACATGGCGGATCCGGGATCTTTGGCGGGGAACGAGACGACGCCGCTGGAGGTGCCGCTGAAGGTGCCGTATAACATACTGGTGAGTCTGGTGAGGGACATTGGCGCGGATGGGGACATAGACTATGAATTGGAATTGGGTCTCATCATCGATCTGCCTGTCATCGGAAACATCACCATTCCTCTGTCCAAAAAGGGCGAGATCAAGCTCCCTACCCTCTCCGATGTCTTCTGATCGATTAATTTCATCTCTCTCTCTTCCAGATTTGGTTCTGTCCTTGACTTGTTTTCTTCTTTAAAGTTGCCGTGATGATGATGTGCTTTACTTTTTCAGAAAAATATATAATATATGCATTATTCTTCAATGAAAGAATGATGATATATGGTCAAGCTCTGTTACTTTATAGTTGTATTTAATTATGAATGTTCTAGCCGTTATTCTTATATTTAAATTTCTTCTTATTTTCGCAAAATCCACGGCATTAAAATATTTTGTTATGAAAAATATAAATGGCTACCCCTTCATCTTTCATTCCTTTATCTTCCACCACCATGTATGCTCCTATATAAAAGGCATCTTTCTTATGATATATACCGAAAAAAAAAAAAATATATAGACATGAGAAAAGATGAGATAAAGAAAAAAGAAATATTTTATATAATGTTGATTCTAAATTATTTTATAATTCTTCTCCGAGATAGTGAAATTTTTTATTTCATTTTCCCGTAGAGTAGGTATAGTCGAATTATATAAATTTTTGTCTCATTTTTATTTATGTTTTTGTATCTTTTACAACATTTTATCAATATAAGATTTTAACTATCTAAGATATTTTTATTTAATTTATTTCTAGTAAGTTTTATTTCACAAAAGTATAATATTTTTTCCAGAGAATGTCTTTTTAAAATTTAAAAATATTAATTCCAGAAGAAATGATAAGATAGTTCTCCTAAATAGATTATATATTTAAATTTCTCACCTTTATACTTAACCTTTTGAAGAGGTAGACCTCTTGAAAAGGACATTTATCTAGTTTTTAGAAGAAATGGTAAATATTTACCTCCTGAAAAGGTATATTTTTAATCTGTCAAAAAGATGTTAAAATCAAACTCCTAAAGAGGTAAGACCTTTATCTCTCATATTAGGGTGTTCATTTAACCTCTGGAAAAGACAATAAATTATTATTCATTTTCATATTATAATTAAAATTATATTCTTGAAAAGTATAAATTGAGAAAAAAATAATATTTCCAAAGAAACATATTTAAGTATTCCTGAAAGGGTGGAAGTAATATTATATCTATTATTATTTCAATTTTTATATTTTATTTTTCTAAATTGTCTTATCATTGTTAATTTATTCAGATGTTAAATCTAAGTAAAGTTGAATTTGTTCTCCTTGATATTAAAGGTAACAATTATTCATCATGAATTCTTAATGTTGATATCTATCTAAATGCAATGAACTTGGGAAACATTATTTTAGATGAAAATATTGTATTCCTGCAAGATTGCACAAAGGTTATGATCTTTATTCGTCATCATTTACATGAAAAATTAAAGACTGAATACCTTACTATTAAAACTCACTTATTTTATGGAAAAATTTAAAGGATAGATTTAACCATCAAAAGACAGTGATTTTACCAAATGCTCGATATGAATGGTTGAACCTAAGGTTGTAAGATGTAGCGCCCTGAATCACCCTGTGTTAGAAAAAAAAATATTCTCTGATACCACACATACACATATATACAGGAATACAACCCGCCCTAACGAGGGAATCCCAAGTGCACCTGCCAATACTGAAAATAATACCATACAGCGGAAGACTACTAAAACATCAACATTATTTACCAAAGTTCTAATTATTCCCTAAATATATACATTCCGCTATTCGTCTACATATTACAATCCTCAAAATAATAAAATAGGATAAATGGTATCTCACCAGCACTGATAGCTACTTACAAAAATCTAGCTCCTACTCCGAGGCGAGCTAGGAGCAGTTTCCTGAAGGACCTGTAAAATCATTTGTATAATGGGGTGAGACACTTTTTAATAAGACGGATTATATTAACATCAGCGTGTGACTAGCATGGGTTCTTGTGTGAAATATAATTCCATCATTTAAATAAATAAATATATATATATATATATATATATATATATATATATATATGGCATTTCAAAGAAAACTGTACTATACTATTTATCAGAAGATACATAATTTACCAGTAATAATGATCTGTTGAATATAGCCCATTTATAGTAAATATGTCCATATATGCATAAAAGACGCAAACTGGACTGCTAAAGTAGCGTTGTCATGTTACTACATACTCATACGACATGCTTCCTCCCATGACAGGTTGTGCGGCCCGAAAGCTGAACTCAACTCACAGTCGGCGGTTATGCGGCTGAATCAAAACTATCACTGAAGTACGATTGTGCCTACTTATGGTCACTCGGTATACCACAGATGGGGACCCCCGGCAAAACCCTTGGAGTAGTATTACAGCCCAGGTTTCCACATATCACACTTCCATATCCGTATGAATGCACTCACTACCACATATAGCTACGGTACCGTGCTCACATTATCACATATCGCAAATCCACAGGATTCTAGAATCATATATGTCAATTTATGTAATAAAAATTGTACTATAACTCATTTCATATGAAACGGTAATTCAATAAAAATCTGACCCTAGGCCGTCATGTAATGACCTGAAATTTCATACTTTTTAAAAATAAATAAATAAATAAATATTGTAAAATTACACTACTCTAAAGATCTACTATAACATCTCAGTCCCAAAGTTAGCATCGAGAAATACTTGCTCATACGATAACACACCTATGCAGTGGAAAACATAAAACTATATAACCGTAGTTACAATACTGTTCTTCCTAACACTTACCCTTCAGACAAAGCAGTATGAATGTCCTCTCTATCTCCGAGCCTGATCTGCTCGTCTAATTGGATTACCTAAAATATGCTAAATTATTGGGATGAGACAACTCTCAATAAGACAAAATATGATATTACCAGTGTGTGGCAACTGAGTTTACTTAAACAATATCTCTGTAATCAACTGATACTGAGATAACATGTAAAATAAAATACAGTATAGCTCACACATATGTGGCTTGAAATTCAATTGTTTCTGAACTTTCTATTTAATCATACTTTTAGTATCTATAGGTATATCTGTTGTTTTTTTTTTTGTAAATCTGTATAAATATACATAAGAGAGAAAACTTCCCTGGATGGATAACTGTATGTCATGATTTGATCCCTCATGACAAGGTTGTGCGGCTCGTAGGTGGGATGTAACGACTTGCCTAACTTACCATAACTTTTTTTTAAGTAATAATAACATTTAATATAATAGTCATCATATCTTGTTAAGCTAATAAAACATAATCAACTTGGACCCATAGGTACCAGGGATATACCTGAAATTCAACTCTAATACCTAAGCAGCGGAAGACATAAAATCATATACATATCAAGTCATCCAACAAACACAATACTAGAGTTCTATCAAACTTGTCGTATACATATACACATCCCAAAAAGCCCAAAAAGTGTCCCAGGGTCATAACCCAAAAGTCCATCAGACCCTAGCATAACGACTTACCCTTTTGACAATGTATGATAGTTGACCTTTAACGTTGCAGAGCTCTATTCGCTCTTCTATCTGGGTTTCCTGAAATGTTTATATATAGCTGGGGTGAGACACCTCTCAGTAAGGGAAATAAACTAACATCAGTGTGTGGTAACATGATTATTTTCGTGTTATATATGTAACAGTTCATAAATCATATTTGGTAAAACTGTCTGTATCATAATTAAGTAAAACATAATTTATCATAACATGGTATATCATACTAAGTTTCTATACATGAAAATCATCTTATATAACTGTACATGAAATAACACTCTGGATGGATAGCTGGCTAGGGTCATGTCTTACCCCCACATGATTTGGTTGTGCAGCCTGAAGGCATTACCTAGCAATGGCTGGCTGACCGCGCTAGATCAACATAAGTCTGTAAGTATGATGGATCTGCCCCTCCTAGTCCGGACTGTCAGAGGGACGCTTGCACTACCATGAAACCACATCGACTACCATTCTCCCACAGTCCTTTATGACATGTGGTAGCACTAACATATGCATAATCGTGAACATATAGCTAAGGTACCTTGCTTCGTGAAAGCCTAAACCAAGTCATCCGGGTTGTGATAACATATAGTAAGTTTCACATAATGATACATGATTGTTTCACAATAATATCTGTCATAATAATATTTTCATTAATTTTTGCATAACATATCATGTAAATCACGGCCCTTGCTCCGACATATTATAACATATAAAACCACGGCCCTTACGCCAACATAATATATCATATAAAACTACGGCCCTTACGCTGACATACTTTAATATACATAGTTTTGTAATCACTGTACTATTTCAATACCATACTTTAAACATAGTTCCGTTACTGTTTTCATGGTTTTCTTGAAAACTAAGAAAAACATGCTTATTCTCGGAAATTCACAATATTCTGATATAATATAATTTCATGAAAATTATACTCATGCCACACAAATATGAATAATGTTTTAAGCATAAAACCTGATCTGAAATCATATTTCCTGATAAATAACATTAAATTCATTTTCCTATTCAATTGCAGCATTCCCAAACATTGTGCTAATACATACATAATTTCTAAAAATAAATGTTGTAATATGGTAAATAATTTCATGAAAAATATTGACTTTATCCTTTTACCTGGCTTTCTAAAAAGCCCACAAAACATACTGATTTCTGAGAAGCACAAAACAACCAATTAGTTTGATTACCAAACCTCAATACCCAAGTTGTTTGCACAATATTCGCTGGAACTCCTTTTGAAAATCAACGTAACCCAAACTTAGATAAGATATAAATACTTTGAAATCACATGCAAGAGCTAAGCAATGTGTTCAACGCTTCCCAAATTTGTGTATACGTTCAAGGCTCCCAATCATATGCCAAAAATGAGGCACTAGGGTTTAAAGGTTGTTTATATAAGTAATCTCGGCCTTAGGATAAGTTTTGACCCTTGGATCAATTTGATTAAGTGAATAACTTGTGTGTTTTCTCGCTAAAGTTCAGATTTTTAAAGTTCCCGCAAGTTCAAACGACTGAGTGTTCGGGTTTAGACGTCTGATGTTCCTTAAAGCACTGAAAATTATAGTTTGGACACAGGGTTAGACGACTGAACTATGGGTTCAGTCTTCTAAAGTCCTAGCTCAAACAACTGAACTGAAAGTTCAGAAGTCTAAAGGTATTTTGTCTATTTTGTGTTTCTATAATTAAATCTTCATAAGACTGAAGAATTAGTTCAGTCATATGAAGATTTAATTATATGACTGAACTAATTCTTCAGTCTTCTGAGGAAATTCTTCAAACGTCTGAAGGAAAACTTCAGTCGTCTGAGGTTGTATCTTCATGCTTCTGAGGGTACTCTTCAGTCGTTTGGGCAGACCAACTTTAGAATTTTCAGTTTAGTTTTCAAAATCATTTAAGCTCTCTTACTTTAATCTCTTATAAAACATAATAAGTTCTCTAAGTCCATATTTAACCCTAGAAGGTTTTCATGAGATGTATATCATATAAAATATGCACGTACATCAATTCTAAATACCCATTCTCATGACGATCTTCAACTTGACACTTGCATCTTCATTCTTCTACTCTTTTAGTTCCATGGATTATGACAGATTATGTATGCTTTAATCCTCATGGCTTTCATAACTTCATCACCTTCCATACATGGTAAGTAATATTCCTACTCATATTCTCAATACACAGATCAAATACCAAGTGATTTGTCATTATCAAAACATGATTGGACTCATAGAGTCAACAATCTCCCCCTTTTTGATGATGACATAAAATGGGTTACGCCTGACAAGACTCCCCCTCAAATTTTGCACGATGTAAAATAGGTAATATTTTTGCACATATAACTCATGTACTTATGTTCTTTCCTCCCTTTGCATTAAAAAAAAAAAAAAAACTTTTGCAAGCTAATTTTCTGATTTTACTAACTATTTTTGCTATAACCTTATATTCTTCTCCCCTTTTTGACATCAACAAAAATGTATATAACAAAAATGTTCTGACATAGTTATATCTCATCTTTAAAAAATGCGTAACCTTTAGATTTCAAAATTATACTGTTAAATATGTCTCCCTATGTTATTCAATTTACTTCTCTCCCTTGCTAATGCAAAATTGTGTTATGGAATTAAATTTTAATGTGAACATACATAATGTGCCAATTTACATAGACATGGATAAGCAAAGCATTCATTAAAGTTCAAAGGTTTATGTAAGGATCAACATGTGTCATTAAAATTACAATCATCATGCTATGAGTTTAATACCAAATTTGAACAACTGAGCCAAATTTGATATTTCTAACCAATTGTGAACATTAATTGATGTTGCTCCCCCTGAATTATGTAATCTAATATAATTCTAGGCAACTTCTTGACTATGCATCAAACCTAATTCACGTCTAATTTGGATAAACCTATCATCCGCAAGTGGTTTTGTGAATATGTCTGCTCATTGTTCATCTGTGCGTACAAACTTAAGTGTCACATCTCCTTTTTGCACATGATCACAATGAAAATGATGTCTAATTTCTATATGTTTAGTTCGTGAATGTGATATAGGGTTCTTTGAGATGTTTATTGCACTTGTATTGTCGCACCTTATAGGAACTGTATCATAGCTTAATCTAAAATCCATAAGTTGTTGCTTCATGTATAGCGATTGAGCACAACAACTTCCAACTGCTACGTATTCAGCCTCGTATGTGGATAGAGCAATTGAATTTTGCTTCTTTGAAAACCAAGACACTAACGAATGTCCTAGGAAATGACATGTGCCGCTAGTACTTTTTCTATCTACTTTACTTTCGGCAAAATCAGCATCTGAAAAACTAATAAACTTAAAGGATGTATACTTAGGATACCATAATCCAAGTTTGATTGCTCCTATTAGGTATTTAAGTATTCGCTTGACAGCTAATAAATGTGACTCTTTAGGTGCAGCCTAAAATCTTGTGCACAAACATACAATAATATTATATCAGGCCTGCTGGCAGTCAGATATAGTAAGCTACCAATCATTCCATGATAGAGCTTAACATCTACTGGTATACCTTGTTCATCTTTGTCTAATTTCAAAGAAGAGCTCATAGGTGTTCTTAGTATTTTTCCATCTTCCATATTAAACCTTTTGAGTAAGTCTCTAATGTACTTCGATTGATTTATAAAAATTTCATGTTTTTCTTGTTTGATTTGAAGTTCTAGGAAGAAATTTAGTTCATCCATCATGCTCATCTCAAATTCATTTTGCATAGTACTTGCAAACTCATTGCACAATTCTTCATTTGTTGCTCCAAAAATGATATCATCTACGTATACTTGAACTAGGAGCATGTTTTCATTCTTCGATTTTATGAATAGTGTTATGTCTATCTTTCCTCAGATAAATCCATTTTCCAGTAGAAAACTGCTTAGCCTTTCATACCAAACTCTAGGAGTTTGCTTTAAACCATACAAGGCTTTAGTTAGTCTATAAACATGTTTTGGATACTTATGGTTTTCAAAACCTAGGGGTTGTTCTACATATACCTCTTCACATATGTAGCCATTTAAAAATGCACTTTTAACATCCATTTGATATAGTTTGAAGTCCTTAAAAGCAGCATAAGCTAACAACATATGAATGGCTTCCATTCTTCCTTATTATATCCCTGAGCTACTAGTCTTACCTTATTTCTAACAACTATCCCATGTTCATCTTTCTTGTTCTTATATATCCATTTTATTCCAATAACTGTCTCATCCTCAGGTCTAGGAACTAATGTCCATACTTTATTTCCCTCAAACTGGTTTAACTCTTTTTGCATGGACATGACCCAAGATTCATCCTCAATTGCTTCACTCACATTCTTAGGTTCTTCTTGAGATAGAAATGCACAATGACTAATCATATTTCTAAGTAGGGATCGTGTGGCTACTCCACGGGATGGTTCATCTATTATTTGATCAATGGGGTGATTCTTTATGTACGTCCTATAAAGATCTACTAAATTGTATAAATATCTTATACCTTTCCGATAATAAATATTGTAACAACCTGCTTATAAATTCATATAATATAAGTAAAGTAAACAAAACAGTTAACCCGAACCCGTGGGTAATGGGGACACCTGTCATTCATAGCGGAAGCCTAAGTAGCAGTAAATATAAATCACATTCTCAAAACCATAAAACATATAATACCATAGTCTACTATAATCCAAATTACTGTGTTTATATACAATCTCCAAAACATCCAAAATAAATCTAGGATCATACAAAAAAAAATCTCCTGATCCTAGTACAATACTTACCCTTCTAGCGAGGTAACTTAATAAACTTAACGGCAGCCATGACCCGCCGGTCTCTTAGGGTCTCTTGAAAAATTAATTAAGTTCGAGGGTGAGACACTTCTCAGTAAGGGAAAATAAACTAAATATAGTTGTGTGACAACATGAACATTTAATGATAATATAGATATACATTACATTCTTCATACCAGAAAACATTCACCATTTAATAACTGCATAAACGTATACCTTCATATTTTATAAAGCATACTAATTATAACTGTTTGGTACAACTAATAATACTGAAAGCATACCCAGGATGAATAGCAAGCTGATGTCATGTATTACCCCCCATGACAGGTTGTCCAGCCTGAAGGCAGGACCTGACAATGGCTGGTCGACCACCGCCGAGTCAAAAATGTTTATAAGTACGATGGGCATGCCACACCCTGGTCCGGACTACCAGGAAGACGTCTACACTCTACACTGAAAGTCACATCTACTATCCATCTCTCACCCCTTCGTAGGGTGGTTAGCACCAATCTGATCATAAATATCTGATCTATAAGCTACGGTACTGTGCTCCTGAACTGAACTAAATTAACATCCGGGTTCTAATAACATATAATATATGATAATATAGCGTTTAACATAAATAGATTGATAGCATTTCTATAATTTCATAAATATGGTCTCGTGCCAAGCATTTCATAAATACGGCCTCGTGCCAAACATCTCATAATACGGTCTCGCACCAAAATCATACGTAAAACACGGCCTCGCGCCGGCTATCAATCATGGCCTTGCATCGAATATCTCATACATATCATTCTAAGTAATAAATCAATTATCATGTATTTTAAAATCATAATGTACTATATTCTTTCATAATCTCTGAAAAACATACTTCATTCATAACATTGTCATATCATGATATTTCTCACGTAAAATAATATTCATGCCATACATTTGCTGTATAAAACCATGCATTGTATTCTAAAATCATAGTTTCTGACATCTCATACATACATATACATTTCGACATATTAGCAGTATTTTCCCAAATGTACATTTCCTTCGTAATATACAGATATAATACATGCTTTCTTGAAAATAAATTTACTAATAAATAATAATAATAATTTGTATAGAAAAATCACTGCTTTAGTTTATTCCCTTACCTGGCTACTGAGAAAAGCTCCTATAAACTCTGGTCTCACACCCATAGGATTTCCTATCCAGCACCCTGAAATCGACAATTCACTGAACTAAACTTTGGTATTTCTATGTGAATATCATTTCCTATAACTACAGTAAGACCAAACTTGGCTTAAAAATTCTTACCTCAACTCATGGATGATTTTCAATGGAGTTCCACCGACGATCCGTTCTGGCAGATTTGGAGAGAACTTCCCCAGGAGCATCGTGGTGGCCTTATATCGTCGATCCGGCGAGCGATGGAGCCAAAATCAAAGAGAGAGGAGAGAGAAACAGAAGGGAGAGAGAGTGAATGAGAGATTTCTTAATTTCTGCGTTAACAATCCAAGTTTTTCTATTTATTGGACTGGATTTGTCGACGAGGTGCCAGATTCGTCGATGAGACACGTCACCACATCGACGAGTCCTGTAGAAAGTTCGTTGACAAACTTGCACCTTCGTCGACGAATTTCAGACTTCCCCAAAATCCTCTCTCGGTATCTTCTCGTCGACGAAACTTGGCTTCGTCGATGAGGCCCTATTATACCCTCGTTGACGAATCCTTTGTGTTCGTCGATGAGGCCTTGATGAATTCCCTCGGTTAATACTCCCAAAGTATGACGTCGTCGATGAAGTCGACTGCCTCCTTCTGTTACTGTTTCCATTTCCCTTTCTCTTTATTATTTAAATACCATTATTATTATTCGGGTCATCACAATTACTATGAAATTCCACTAATCTGATACCTTCTCATATATATCAACCCATGTAGCGGAAAGCTGAATTCATATAACCAAAAACGCAAATATACAATACCAAAGAGCTAAAATGCTTCCAAAATATACATATACTACTGTCCCCAAAATACCCTCAGCTGAAACTAGGCTATACAGAGGTGACCTCCCAAAAATACCCACACTACCGATAGAGCAACACTGTAACCTACCTGCGAGCCTGATCTGCTCACCTAGTTGGATCACCTGAAAAATGTCAATTTAATGGGATGATACGATGCTCAGTAAGACGAAATATGTTATTGCTAGTGTGTGGCGAGTGAATTACATTTCTATAAAAATTTGATTCTATAAAATCATGAATAAATGAATCTAGGAATACAAGTACAAATAATATATAATACCACCTTCTTCACGTTGCTTAACATAACTGTCTTTATAAGTTTTTTATTCATAATACGTCTAATATGCATAAGTACATCCTCTGTTTCTGTAAACTGTATATACATATAAATACTGAAAAAATTCCCTGTGGATAACTGTATGTCATGATTTAACCCCTCATGACAGGGTTGTGTGGCCCGTAGACAAGATCTATCACTGGCTGGCCTACCAGAATAAATCACTATATTCCGTCAGTAAGATCGGCCCACTCAACCCATATATAATGGTGAGCCTGTCCACAACATAGGCATGATCGACTCTATATACCATATATTATCTGAATTTGTGGTTGCACTCTGAACTGTATATAGCTACATACCGTACTCTGTAAATTGTATCAGTAATGGTCCATCAGGGTCTGATACTAAATATTACGTTTCTATATACAACTATTTGTTTCACCATGATTCTGTAATAACTGTATTAACCATGACGTTGTAATAAATTGTATCTATATTAGCTGTATTTTATAAATTAACTGTAAATTTGTATGTCATGGTACTGTAAAACTAAATAATCATGGTATTCTGAAAAATACTGTAAAACATATTCCTTATCTGTATATTCTGTAAAACACAATTCTGAAAATACTATATAACATATTTTTGTACTATATCCATATTGTTGACCTTATAGGTCATGCCCGGTTTTGATAATGACAAATACTCATGCATTTAATGAATATCTAGTTCATATGCGGGTCTATATTAGCAGATACATTGATGGCACGTGAAAGCTTAAAGTGGAAGACCCAATTCATATTGTACTTTATTTCATGTTGTATTTAATTCGTATGCAAAGGGTCTATAATAGTAATTAGGATATTTGGTTTGTAATAAGCACACACAACACATGCATGATTTATTATGTTAACTCAAACCAAATATGAATTAAAAGTGAAGAAATACCTTAGTATTTACCCTTCGGTCGACCAAGACCGGATTTTTTCGATGACTTCAAAATTGGACCCCAAGTGACCTTAGGACACACACCATTGCACTTATGATTGTTAGGCACTTCAATAGGGTTTGTATGTTTCAAGACTAGATCAAAATGCACACATTGTGCACTTTCAGTCGATCGGCCAAGGCAGTTCATTTTGCCCTGGTCGACCGAAACAGGCCTGGGTCAACAATTGACCAAGGCCCCAGTCGACCAAACAGTATAGTTCAAAACTCCCTAGTCGACCGAAACCCCCTGAGGTCAACAATTTGACCATCTGGTCGACCGAGCCATTTTTGTACTCCAACTACCTCGTCGACCAAGGGTCCTCGAGAAAAATCACAACGGTCTGGTCGACCAAACCAGCCAGTTTAAAATGGCCCGGTCGACCGAACCTCGGAGAAATGGGAAATCGCCCACTTTCGGTTGACCAAGCCTTCAGTTCAAAAACCTCCTGGTCGACCGAACCGTATGAACTCTGGTCAACCGAAACTGTTCTAGTCGACCGAACCTCTCGGGTTGCCCTGATTTTTACCACGGTTAAATATTTTTTAAACAGGGTTAAAATATTTGAAAGGTCATTAAACTTTCCTAATAATTCCTAATAGGTCCCCAACGGTCATAATTCAAGGGGTTTCTATATATACCCTTCATTTGGGAAAATTAGGGAGTTGATTAGCAAATATATTCATAAATTCTCTCTTAAGTAAAATACATCCTACTGCTCATACTCTTTCTAAGTCCACTCAAACTTACCTTCTTCATCTCTTTGTATCATTTGTAAGTGTATTGAGTGTTATTGTTTAGAGGTCTGCTCTCTCATTTCGTGAGTGTTTGAATCGATTTTTACGAGAGCATAACCTAAGTATTCTTAGGAGGCTTTTCTCATAAGCCTATCCTAAGAAGACGTTGTTGAACTTCCAAGTGTTGCATTTTCGTTGCAATAACTTAGGAAGTTTGTATTTGTTTTGGCTTACAAAAATATTTTCAAACTTACTCAAATATCTTGTGGTATTCATATTGACATTTTTTGTGGAAAGATATTTGGCTTTGTTATACTAATCTTTGTGGCAATATTTATTCAAGTTAATATCATTTGCTGAATACAAAGATTGCATGTTCTTTGCAAACCAAGCATATACACTATTTGAAGTGATTGACATATTCTACTATTTGGAATATTTGAATCTTGCATGATATCTTTGTTTGAGTATTTTGATTGAGAATATACTGAAATACAAAGATTGCTTGTTTACACTCTCACGTATGCATCACACTGATAGAAAATACCTTTGAGAGTTGAACTATCTAGACCACACTGAGCTTACATTTTAAATCATCTGTGGTGTATGTGATTGAACGCATTTGGGTACAAATCTACTTTACGTGAAAGCACTTTCATAATGTACCATTTGATTGTAAATCTGAGTGATTCGAGGCGTGGCCTGAGGGGGCGGTAATCCAGTTCGGTAAGGATTGGTGTAAAGGTTGAGGTCAGCCCTGTGCTAATTGACCTGGTTTGTATAGGTGCCGCTCCACCCAGTTAAGTGAGCAAGTGATAGTGATAATCCTTGTGCTTAATAGCCAGGGCGGGGACGTAGGCAGTTGGCTGAACCTCGATAACATATCTGCATGTCACCCTCTTTTTTACTGTTTTCTGGTGTTTGTGTGATTGATTAAACTACTTTATTTAATTTCGGATATATTTATATTACTTGTACTAGATTGACTATAGGATTGTAAACATACTGCTGTTAGGAGGAATACCTAGGGATTAAATTTTAAAAATACCAATTCACCCCCCCTCTTGGGATCACGGTAAAGCTAACACATATTCTCATGCAACACAGTAATTAAAACATCTTAAACATAATTAATAACTGTATAAAATTCCTGCTGTGAATAATAATCTAGTAAAAATATATATTTTATACTGAAAATCATACTAGAACTACCTAGCATAGCATATTTTCCTTACTTGATTCCTGCTAAAATCCCCTACTGTGACGGGTCCTACACCCATAGGGTTCCCCACTCAACACTCTGAAAGCAACATTTCTCAGAGCAAAATATCATTATTTCTATGTCTACTACATTTTCTACAACTACTAGAAAGTCTAACTTTGAATAAAAGGCCTTACTCTGAATTTGGGATGGAATTCAATTTAGTCCCACCAATGATCCGCTCCGGCAGACTTCGAGAGAACTTCCCCAGGAGCATCGTGGTGGCCTCTGATCGTCGATCCGGTGACTAACGAGGCCAAAATCGAAGAGAGAAGAGGGAGGAACCATAGAAGAGAGAGAGAGAGAGAGAGAGAGAGAGAGAGAGAGAGAGAGAGAGAGAGAGAGAGAGAGAGAGAGGGTTTTTCTACTGAAAATTTCTACATAAAATCTGAGTTTAACACTATTTATACACTGGCGTTTGTTAACGAGCCACGTCACCTCGTCGATGACATCAAGAAGGCAACTCATCGATGAACTTCCCCCCTCATCAAAAAAATTCAGAGTCACCCAAGTATCCTCTCAGTATCTACTCGTCGACGAAGCACACCCTCGTCGACGAGCCCAAAGTGCAATGTCATCGACGAACGCGGAGCATTCATCGACGAAGTCTGCTGCCTCCATCTGTTCTGTTTCCATTTCTCTCTCTCTTTATTATTTATATACCATTAATCTTCGGGTCATTACACTTCCATTATTTAGGTAGTTCATTAACTTCATTTTCAAATTGATTATTTTTAGCAGATGGTTCCTTAATTTCATTTCTCTTATCTGAATCATTTTTAATAGACAGTTTTTCAAATTCCTTATTAATCTGACTTTCATCCTCATCAATCTTTTGAGCAAATGGACTAGAAAAAATACCTTTATCTAATTTCACATAAAACTTTCTTAATTTTTCATTGTCTCTAGGCACAAAGCATTTATAGCCAAAGACATGAAAATATGAGATGTTTGGTCTATGACCATTCCATAATTCATATAGAGTCTTATTTAGAGATGGTCTAATCAAAACTCTATTTAGAACATAGCAGGCGGTATTCACTGCCTCAGCCCAAAAGTACTTAGGTAACTTATGTTCATTAAGCATAGTTCTAGTCATTTCTTGTATAGACATATTCTTTCTTTTAACTACTCCGTTCTGTTGAGATGTTCTAGGAGCTGAAAAGTTATGGGATATTCCTAATGAATTACAATATTTTTCCATATCTTGATTTTTAAATTCTCTACCCCTGTCACTCTAAATATTTTTTATTGTATATCCTTTTGCATTTTGAATTTTCTTGCATAGTTTAATGATCCGTTCACACGCTTCATCTTTGTGACCTAAAAATAGCACCCATGTATATCTAGAATAATCATCAACTATAACAAATGCGTATGATTTTCCTCCTAAAATTTGAATTGGGTTTGGACCAAATAAATCTAAATGTAACATTTGATGTGGCCTAGTAGTAGAGATTACTTTCTTCTTCTTAAAACTGGATCTTGCTTGTTTTCCTAGTTGACATGCATCACAAATTTTTTCTTTCACAAATTTTGTCTTAGGCAATCCCTTAACTAAGTCTTCCTTAACTAGTTTAGAAATTAAGTCAATGTTTGCATGTTCTAGTCTTCTACACCAAATCCAACTAATCTCATTCATAGCAGAAAAACAAGTTACGTGTTGAGAAGCAAGATTGTCAAAGCTAGTGGTAGATACATTTTCATGACGCTCGGCAGTGAATAGAATTTTATTATCATTTTTATGTTCGATAATGCACTTGTCATGTTCAAAAGATACTTTATAACCTTTATCACATAGTTGGCTTATACTTAATAAACTATGTTTTAAACCATCAACTAGTAGAACATCTTCTATAATAAGTGATGAATCGTTACCAACTTTACCTACACCTGTGATCCTTCCTTTTGCATTGTCCCCAAAAGTGACAAATCCTCCATCCTTAGGTGTGATGGATGCGAATTTAGCTTTATCCCCAGTCATATGATGTGAGCATCCGCTGTCTATATAGCATCTATCTTTCGAAGTGGATAGTCTCAAGCACATTTGCAAGATATAATTAGAAAACTACTTTTGGTACCCAGATTTTCTTAGGTCCATGGGGGTTAGTGCTTGACTCTCCTTTAACTCTCCATACCTTTTTCATCTTAACATCTCTATTCTTAAAAGGACAATCAAATTTTATATGACCCATCTTTTTACATTTAAAACATGTGGTATATTTATAAGAATCTTTTGATGGAACATAAGTCTTTGATTCTTTTACAAAATAACCCATGTAAAGATGCTTTTGTTTCAAATTTTCTTTTCCATTAAAACCAAGTCCTTCTTTATCTAGGGAATTTCTTTTGAGTTCTAAGGAGTTTTTTAAAATTAGTTTGACCTTCTGTAAATTTACAAATAATCTTAGATTTATCTTTCAAATTCTTTTCTAACTCCTCAATATTCAAATCCTTGTCTCTCATTAAGGATGCATGAGATTCATTTTGAATTTCTACTGCCTTTGAAAGTTCCTTCAATTTTAACTTAAAAACATAATTTTTCTTATTCTTTTTCTCAAGCATTTTAAATGTATATAAATATTCCTGTTGCAGTTCATCATAAGAGAGCATGCTATTTTCATTTTCTGAATCATTGGAATAATAAGATGAAGCAGAACAAGAAGAGTGTACCTCGTGGTCTTCGTGAGCCATCAGACACAGATTTGCAATCTCATCATCATTGGATTCAGATTCTGAACTACTGGTATCGTGAGTATCCCAACCAACTTTTAGTGCCTTCTTCTTTTTCTTAGACGCTTTCTTCAGCCGGGGGTAGTTTGGCTTGATATGCCCAACTTCTCTACAGTTATAACATATAGGAAGATCCTCCTTTTGCTTCTTTTTGCTTATTTCTCAATTTTTTGTTTTTGAGCCCTTGAATTTTTTGGTGCATTTCTTGTTCTTTTCATGAACTTTCTAAATTTCTTAGTGAAAAGAGTCATGTTATCATCCGATTCTGAATCACTTCCTTCATTGGAGCTGTTAGATGATGTCTTAAGTGTTACAACTTTCCTTGCTTTACTTTGTTCATTCTTCCTCTCATTTGTCACTAGCTCATAAGTGATGAGCGATCCGATCAGTTTATCAACTGACATCTCCTTCAGATTCCTTCCTTCAGCTATTGCAGTAGCCTTAGCTTCCCAAACTGGCGGCCGTCCCCTGAGTATTTTCCTGATAAACTCATGAGTAGGGTAAGATTTACCAAGAGCATTTAAAGAATTCGTGATGTGTGTGAATCTAGTGTACATGGATTGAATAGATTTATCAGCAGTCATTTTAAATGCCTCATATTCACTAGTAAGTATGTCTATCCTACTATCTTTTACTTCCTTAGAACCTTCATATGTAACTTCTAATTTTTCTCAAATCTCTTTATCAGTGTTATAGGTCATCACCCTATTAAACTCATTTACATCTATTGCACAAAATAGGAAGTTCATTGCTTTAGCATTTATTTGCACTGATTTCTAGTTTTCTTCAATATATTCATCTTCAGTCTTAGGTATGTTTACTTTATCAACTACTTTCATAGGGACATGCTTTCCCTTAAAAAATATTTTTCATACTTTCCAATCTACATTTAAAAGATATATACTCATCCTTCGTTTCCAGTAGGTGTAATTTACACTGCAAAAAATAGTTGGTCTAGTGGACGAGTGTCCCTCACCAAATGGGGTTACACCGATGTGTGCCATGTGATCTTTTTACAAAAATGACGGTTAAGTCTATGTAACCTTGCTCTGATACCAAATGTGAATTACGGTGTTATCCTAAAAGGGGGGTGAATTAGGATTTCAAAAATATTTAAGTTTATTTTACCACTTAATCCTTATTTCAATATTTAATAAAATAATTGTAAGGGCTTGAAATTAATTCAAATTATTATTTCAATAAATTCAATTATACCCAATTAATTATCAAGTGCATGTAATATTAATCAACATACAAACATGCAAAAGCTGATAATGAAATGCAAGCGAAAATTAAAAAGTTAAGGGAAAAGAGAAGGAAAACACGATTTTACGAGGTTTAGCCAACCCGGCCTACGTCCTCGCCCAGAGCAACCCACTCAAGAATTCTACTAAAACTTTGCTCCTTTAACCGGGACAGAGCTTCCTTTACAATCCACTGCTTACAAGAGGCAAAACTTCTTCATACTCCACTGCTTTCAAGAGGCAC
Source organism: Malania oleifera (assembly GCF_029873635.1). NCBI lineage: Eukaryota > Viridiplantae > Streptophyta > Magnoliopsida > Santalales > Ximeniaceae > Malania > Malania oleifera. The sequence goes on from NC_080426.1 coordinate 49,775,728, forward strand.
AACTTCCTCCTCACTCGGTTCACAACCCGAACCGTGATTACAATATAGAAATTTCAATTCTAAAAAACTCAATATTGCTTCTAACCAAGCTAGTGAGTACAATAGAAATCCTAACACATATTCATATGATAAAACTTGAAGCTCAGTGCAACAACCTGCTAAATTAATTGGGTTTTTTTTCTCTCTCTATAATAATAATTATTGTGAAATTCCATTGCTCTGATACCTTCATATATAAAACTAATCATCCTCCTAAGCAGCAAAAAGCTAAAATCACATAGCCACCACCATATATAAATATATACAATACTAGAGAGCTATAGTGTTCCCAAACTATACATATATGACTGTTTCCCAAAATACCCTCAACAGGGTTAGGGCTATACATAAATACTCCCAAAAATACTCACTCTACTGACAGGGTGGTACTGAAGCCCCTCTACCTGCGAGCCTGATCTGCTCACTTGGCTGGATCACCTGAAAAATATTAATTTAATGGGATGAGACGACGCTCAGTAAAACGAAATATGCTATTGCTAGTGTGTGGCAAATAAGTTACAATACCATGAAAATTTGTTTCTATATAATCATGTATAACTGAATCTGTAAATACAGTACAAGTAATATAAACCAGCATATTTTCCATATTGCTTAACATATCTGTATTTAAGGTTTTTATGCATAATACTTTTAATATATATACACGTATATTCCCTGTTTCTGTGAAACTGTACATACTGAAAATTTCTCTGGACGGATAACTGTATGTTATGATTTAACCCCTCATGACAGAGTTGTGCGACCCGTAGGCGGGATCTATCACTGGCTGGCCTACCGGGATAAATCACTATACTCCCATCAGTCCGATCGGCCCTCCTCAACCCATATCTAATGGGGAGCCTGTCAACATGTGGGTATGATCGACTTATCTACCATGTATTATCTAAATAGGTGGTTGCACTCTATTCTGTATATAGCAACGGTACCGTGTTCTGTGAACTATATCTGTGATGGTCCATTAGGGTCTGATACTATATAATACCTCTCTATATATAACTATTTGTTTTACCATGATTCTGTAATAACTATATTAACCATGACGTTGTAGTAAACTATATCTATATCTACTGTGTTTCTGAGATCAACTGTAAATCTGTATGTCATGGTACTATAAACTGTATAATCATGGTATTCTTTAATTGCTATAAAACATATCCACTATCTGTATATTCTGTAAAATATAACTTTGAAAAATACTATAAAACATGTTTCTGTACTATATCTATATTCTCAAGCCACACAGTAATCTAAAACATATTATTCATAATTGATAAACTGTATAAAGTTTTGTTGTGAATAATAACTTGGTAAAAATATACATTTCATACTGAAAATCATTCTAGAACTGTCTAGCATAGCATATTTACCTTACCTGATTCCTGCTAAAATCCCCTACTGTGACGGGTCTTACACCCGCAGGGTTCTCTACTCAACACCTTGAAAACTATATATCCTAGAACAAAATATTACTATTTCTACGTCTACGGCATTTCCTACAACTGCTGGAAAGTCAAATTTCAACAAAAATATCTTACACTGAATTTGGGATGAAATCCAAGTTCGTCCCACCGACGATTCGCTCCGGCAGACTTAGGGAGAACTTCCCCAGTAGCGTCGTGGTGGCCTCAAATCGTTGATCCAGCGGCTAACAGGGCCGAAATTGAAGAGAGAGGAGGGAGAGATCGTAAAGAGAGGAGAGAGAGAGAGAGAGAGAGAGAGAGAGAGAGTTTCTATAAATTTTCTGTGTAAAAATCAAAGTTTCAGCTATTTATAGAGTCGGATTCATCGACGAGACACGTCACCTCGTCGACAAGTCCTGTAGAAAGTTCGTCAACGAACCTGTACCCTCGTTGATGAATTTCAAACTTCCAAATATCCTATCTCGGTATCTTCTCGTCGATGAGATGAGTCTTCATCGACGAGATCCTGAAGAACCCTTGTCGACAAAACCTCTGTGTTTGTCAACGAGGCTTGGAAGAATTTCTTGGGTTATTACATTCTCCCCTCCTTATAAAATTTCGTCCTCGAAATTTACTATTCATGTAACTTATCATCGCTTAAAGGCAAAATGGTCTACTTATTTTATTACCTGCCCTCACTTATGACGGAGGAATACCGTAGTTACATAGGTAGTTTTGGGAGATTACAAGTATAGAAGAAAATTCCCCCAAAACCAAAATACTACCTATCCTATACTCTACATTACAATTACATTGTACAAAACAAAATTATCACTACTTTAATTCACACACCACTTTTATAACCCACTAAACAAGTGAGGGTATTTTCGTCTGATCTCATCTTTAAGTTCTCACGAGGCTTCTTCTACCGTGTGATTCATCCATAAGGCTTTCACTAATGGTATCCTTTTGCTGCCCAATACCTGTTCTTTTCTATATAAAATCCGCACTGGAGCTTCTTCATATGCTGAATCACCACTGAGTTCCAATTCTGCATAGCTGATGATATAGAAAGGATTTGGGACGTATTTTCTTAACATAGAAACATGGAACACGACGTGAATCCTGAATAGAGATGGCAGTAAAGCCAACCGATAGGCAACTAACCCAATCTTTGCGAGTATCTCAAATGGGCCAATGAACCTAGAGCTCAACTTACCCTTTTTCCCAAATTTCATGATTCCCTTCAGTGGTACTATTTTCAGAAATACATGATCACCAACTTCAAATTCCAATTCTCGGTGGCGAGAATCTGTGTAGCTTTTCTGTCAACTCTGTGCTACACTAATTGTAATAACCCAGAAAAAAAAATTATTAAAAAAATAAATAATTAAAAAAATTAAAATTAAGAGTAATTATTGATTAGTTAATTAATTAAACATTATTAAATTAATTAAATAAATAAATAAATAAATAAATTAAATTAAATTAAAAGTATTTATTATTAACCAATTAATTAATTAAGTATTGTTAAATTTAAATTGTTAAATAAATTGTCACGCCCTGAACTCGCAGATGGGACCTAGGTGTGAATTTAGTAACCTAACTTGTCTCTGTATCAATTAAAACATACATGATACAACATAAAAGGAGGGTCTGACCCCATGGGGTGAACGGATGCCCTATATACATACATACAAACGTCCATACTAATCAAAATACACAGCGAAATATGGTCTTTCTATACCTAAATTGTACCATACTAGAGTCTATACCATACAAGGATATACATCCTATGAATATCATACATACTATGGGCGTCTACAAAACCCATCACGACAACCTGATTTGAAAAAAAACTCGTACCTATCAGGCACTAGTAGTAGCTAAATAACACCCCTCGCTTTCGGATGCAAGGATGCTAGTTTCGGCCACCCAAAGGACCTGAAAACATTTATATATATTTAGGGTAAGACACCTCTCAGTAAGGGAGAAAATAGGTTATATCAGTGTGTGGCATACTAGTGTCATTTTACATACTTCATAACACTACACATACGATACAGTTTGAAACAATTCGTACAATTTCATACATATACATCATTTCCATACAGTTCCAGTATTTTCATAAAAACCATTCCAGTTCATACGATACCCAAAACATACATACATATATACATACGGTGAGTGTCGTCACACCAGTTTCGCAACTACACAAGGTCACCTTATCTCACAGCGATTACATTGCTACCTACGCAACTACACTGCAACGATCAAGGCCCAATAGTGATTACATTACTCCATATGCAACTACACTAGGTCACCTAGTCTCACAGCGATTACATTACGGTCACCTCAATAATACAATTTCAACGTAACAAACAGTTTTCCAATCAAAGTAGAGATGATACCCGAAATCTCCAATTTTCCCGAAAAACTTTAACCTGAAAATTCCGCATTTTTACCCGATAGATTTCCCCAAATAAGTAGCCAAAACATACATATGATCGTAGCCTACAGGCTTACCGATCCTGATTTCAAAAATGGACTGATATAAACAGAATCCTCTTACCTTAACCCAAATCCCAACTACGAACTCTACGGCCCTCAAAACTACGAACCGAGACTTCAAAACCTACAAACCACAGTACAGTACATGCTTACAATCCATACTACTACACATATACTAAATCAAAAATGAAAACCGAGCCTTACCTCGATTTTAGCTCGAAACCCGAAAACACTCAAATTCTGATCCATAGAAGTTGTAGAGAATCCTTCCACGATCCTCGTGGTAACTTTCATTTCCTGATTCTAGCAATGATTGGTGAAGCAATCTAGAGAGAAGGAGTAGGGAGAGTTTTAGAGAGAGAGAGAGAGAGAGAGAGAGAGAGAGAGAGATTTTCCAAACTTAGCAACTAAGCAACCCCCACCCCCCAAAAGATCTTTTATAAGCCTTTGACCCGAGGGGCTTCATCGACGAATTAGTGTCCTCGTTGACGAATTCTTCAGAGATTTCATCAACGAACTCTGATATTTAAATTTTACTGAACCTCTCGGCTTTTCCTCGTCAACGAACCTTTGAATTTCGTTGACGATAATCCTTCTACCTTCGTCGACGAATTATGGCCTCGTCGACGAAGTCTGTGCAACTTCCATTTTTTCCCTCTTTTACACAATAAACCCATACACCACGATTCGGGTTCTTACATAAATAATATATATATATGTAATGGTTAAAGTAGTGTATATATATATATACATATATAAATAATAATAATAATAATAATAATAATAATAATATTATTATTATTATTATTATTATTATTATTATTATTATTATTTTTATTAAAGATCCTTCAGGATCCTTCCTAAAGGAAGGATCAGAGAAGGAAAGAAAGAAAAAAAAATTTTCAAAGAGCTGCGTAGGTCCAGAGCCCCCCCCTGAGTTGTTTCTTGTGCCAGCCACCTCTGTCTCCGTCTCTCTCCTTCTCTCAATTTCTCAACTAGTTTGCATCGGATCGGGAAATGGAAGGTGTCGTTGGATTCCTAGTTTCGCCACCAACATTTCTACTGGAGCAGATTTGTCGTGGGAACAGCTTAGGCCCTACTCCTGGGGAAAGGTAACTTTTCCTTATTTTCTCAATTTCTCTATAAATATGCTGTTAAATCGACGATCAGAAACCACCACGGGGTTGTTGACCCTATGAGTCATACCCTGTTTTAATTATGACAAATACTCATGTATTTAATGACTGTCGAGTTGATGTGCAGGTTTATCTTAGTAGTATCCTATGATGGCACTCGGAGACCTGGAGGAAAACGAAGACTTTGAAGACTCTAGATATAATTTATTTGTTGTAATTTATATTGGAGTCTGTAATATTTAAGTCGAAAAGGTCTATAATAGTAAATAGGGATTGGTTTGTAATAAGCTCACACATATCACATGTATGATTTATTACGTAAGCTCAAACAAACCATGAATGAGAAAGGACCTTAGAAAGACCTTAGGGTGTACCCTTCGGTGTCTTCAAATTGGACCCCAAGTGACCCTAGGACACACACATTTACACATTTGTTTGTTAGGCACTTGAATAGGGCTTGTATGTTTCGAAACGGGACCGAAATGCACACATGGTGCACTTCTGGTTGAACAGCCAAGGTAGTTCAAAAGGACTTGGTCGACTGAAACCACCCTGGCTCAAAAGTTTGACCACCTGGTCTACTGAACCAGATAGTTCAAAAGGCCCTGGTCGACCAAGACCTCCTTAGGTCAAAAGTTTGACCACCTGGTCGACCGAACCAAGTAGTTCAAAGATCCCTGGTCGACCGAAACCTCCCTATATCAAAGTTTGACCATCTGGTCGACCGAACCAGGTAGTTCAAAAGGCCCTAGTCGACCAAAAACCTCCCTGGTCAATATTTTGACCATCTGGTCGACCGACCACTTTTGTACTCCAACTACCTGGTCGACCGGAGGGTCCTCGGGAGAATTCCCAGCGGTCTGGTCGACCGAACCAGGCAGTTCAAATTGGCCTGATCGACCGAAACTCGAAAAATTGGGAAATCGCCCTCACTTGGTCGACCGTGCCCTTAGTTCAATATTTTCCTAGTCGATCGAACCATTTGAGACTTGGTCAACTGAAACATTTATAGTCGACTGGACCTCTCGGGTTGCCCTGATTTTTTATCACAGTTAATATTTTTTAAATAGGGTTAAAATGCTTTAAACGTCATTAAAATTTTCTAATAATACCCAATAGGTCCCCAACCGTCATATTTTCTCCCATGTCTATATATATGAGTTCATTTGAGAAAATTAAGAGTAATTAGCCACTTTGATTAGGGAAAATTCTCTGAAAATCCCAAAGTTTATAATACTCATTTATTGAGCCTCTAACACTTATTCTTACCAGATCTTCCACTCAAACATATTTTGTAAGTGTGATTTAAGTGTTGTTGCTTTCTAGGGTTGCTCTCCCAAGTGTGTTAATTGTTTGTGACGATTTTAATTAAGAGCCAACCCGAGTATTCTTAGGGGACTTTGTCAATAAGTCTCTCCTAAGAAGACTTATATTAAACTTTCAAGTATTGCACATTCATTGCAATATCTTGTGAAGTTTGTATTTGTTTTTGGATTGCAAAATCTCTTCAAACATTTCCAAATATCTTGTGGGATTTATCTTGATATAACTTTGAAAAGATATTTGTTTATGTGATATTGATCTTTGTTGCAATATTCATTGACCTACATATTATTTGCTGAATACAAAGATTGAATATCTCTTTGCAAACCAAACATATACATTACTAGAGCATCATACGATTGAGAAAACCCGCTCATTGAAATATACATATATATATATATATTGTTTGGCTAGCATCTTTGTGTGAACATCTTGCCTGAATATCTTGTGAAACAAAGATTGCTTGACTGCACTCTCATGCACGAATTACATTGATAGTAAATCTATTTGAGAGTAGACATCTTAAGACCACATTGAGCTTACTTATTATATCATTTGTGGTGTTTGTGATTGCGCGTAACTGGGTACATATCTGCTTTACTTGAAAGCATTTTCATTGTACCATTTCATTGTATTTCAAATACTGTTGTGCTTCTAGGCGCGGGCCTGAAGAGGGAGACTAGCCCTGGAATAGTCCCGGATTGGCTTAGACTCGGTTAGGAAAGCTAGGTGCGTCGTCCTGTTAAGGCGTGTAAGTTGAGGTCAGCCCTGCTAATTGACCTGGTTAAGGTTGAGGTCAACCCTGTGTTAATTTGACTTGGTTATAAACGGTGCTGCTCCACCCTTAAGTGAGCTATTAGTGGAATCCTCTAACTTGCGAGGTAGAGGCGGGGACGTAGGCACAGTTGGCCGAACCTCGATAACATATCGTGTGTCTATTTACATTTTAGCACTTTATATTTATCGCACGTATATGTTATTGTATGAATGATGTGCATGATTTAAATTCCACGTATTTTACTTATCAGCACATTTAGAACTGTGTAGAAAGACCCTAGGTTACCAAAACTTATTGACTTCTAACTTAACCTAGGATAAAAGTTAAAATTTCCAATTCACCCCCCCCCTCTTGGGAATACACCTTTTCTAACAGGGGTCCTAGTCGTCGTCGTCATTTTAACGTAGGTAATTTTCAAATTAGGGTTTTCCAGGTCCCACTCCAAAGCGAGAGTGGGATTTGGGAAATTTGGAAAAATGGTTATATTTGCGGGTATTATTATTTATTTGGGAATTGGCCTTAAGAAATATTTAAATAATATTTTATTCAGGATTAATTACATGGAATTAGGATTTTTTATTTAGGGTCCGGGTGAGCACCGCCGGTATTTTTCGGGATCCCTATTGGCGTAGTTCAAGAAATCCGGTAAGGGGAAAAATATATATTAAATTATAATTTTTATGAATTAAATGAAAAATAAATTGTGTTATATGTATGTGTAAATTTTTCAGTATGGGTTTAAAATGTCAACTATTTAAATTATGTTTTTCAGAATTTAGGACTGTTTATTAGATATGTATGTGTGAAATTGAACTGATGAAAGTGAAATATTTTTCAGAGTAATTATGTAAGAAATTAAAAGTATTTTCTAGTATATGAATGTTAAATATGGGTTGGCTTATTTTCAGGCAATGCATGAATTTTACTGCTAAATTGTGTGGCATGAGTAAATAGGAATACTGTGTGGAAATATGTTATATGTATGAGATGTATGATATACAGGGAATGAACTGAGTACAAAAATGTTAAATGAAATATGCTGCTTGTGTGTGTTAATGCAACCTTATAAATAGCTGAAATATGCTGGGTAAACAGCTGAAATATGTTGAGTAAAACAGCTGAAATATGCTAGGTAAAACAGTTGAAAGATGCTGGGTAAATGTATGACAGCTGAAAAATGTTGGGTAAAATAACTGAAAGATGCTGGGTACAAAATGAAATGAAATGAAAAAGGAAATGAATGAAATAGAAATGAAATGTGAAATGTGAACAATGTAAAATGGGAAAGAGCCACGTAAAGTGAAATGAAATGAAAAGTAAAAGATGAAAACATGAACAGTTGAGAGATGCAAAATAATGGCAAAAAAAATAATGTATTATGATATTAGAAGTACTTATGTATGTAGAATGTGCTACGATTTGGGCGGGGCGTACTCTTCGCCTAAGGGCTTGTTGAGAAAGGCGAGTACACTAGTAACTTCAGATGTGGCAGTAGCTGCATAACGTACTAGGGCAGAGGGAATCTACTTGTATGGGCTGGTAGATTTTCCTATCCTTAGGGCCTTCATCGGTAAGCTATTGTTAAACGGTGTGAGTACGAGATCTATCTAACACTTGAGAGCTTACTGAGTAAGGTGAGTGCCCTGGTATGCTTTAGTAATGAACTTAGAGTTACCTAAATATCAGAGCAGAGGGATGCTACTTGTATGGGCGGGTAATCACCCCTATCCTTGGGTAATCTCATGGGTTAAATCTCTGCATATGTTTGAATAGGATCAGAAAATGATTTCAGAAATTATGTTAAAGATTTGCAAATGTTAAATATTATGTTGAATATGGATTATCAGGGATTTTATCAGGTATAACGCGCTGGACCCGGATTTAAGGGTTCGGGGCGTTACATTGTAGTATCAGAGCAATGTCCAGCTAGAAGTGTGATTAATTTTACATTGCCTGGATATGGAGATGTTAGAGTATTAGGTTAGGAATGATTTATACCAGAGTATAGGATTGAGTTGCGATAAGGGTAGGAATGGGTAGATTCAGATACTGTTAGGAATTCTGAGTTGTGTTTCGTAAGTTTGGGGGGTAGAAATCCCATAATGGTCTTCTGTGTTTTTCTGAAGAAGTAGTTAACTTCAGAAAATCATGGTAAATCCATCGATGGTGATGTTTCCGAGCAGAGAAATAAGAACTTGGAATTTGAACTCGAAAGTCAGGTTAGTTGATTTCAGAGGTTATGGTATCGGGAGAAACTAGCAAGTACCTCTAGGTAGAGGTGGATCACCACGAGTACTTGTTGATCCCGACTAAGCCAGATAATGTCAGTGGCGCATATATAGGTTTATGATTAAGATAATAATGATTTAATTTGACTATTGATAGTGGATTAGTAAAAAAATTTCAAGGACGAAATTCTTTAAAGAAGGGAAGAATGTAATAACTCGGAAAAAAAATTATTAAAAAAATAATTAATTAAAAAAATTAAAATTAAGAGTAATTATTGATTAGTTAATTAATTAAACATTATTAAACTAATTAATTAAATAAACAAATAAAAAATTAAATTAAATTAAAATTATTTATTATTAACCAATTAATTAATTAAGTATTGTTAAATTTAAATTGTTGAATAAATAATATATATATATATATATATAATGGTTAAAGTATCTGTATATAATAATAATAATAATAATAATATATTATTATTATTATTAAAGATCCTTCAGGATCCTTCCTAAAGGAAGGGTCAGAGAAGGAAAGAAAAAAAAAAAAAATTCAGAGAGCTGCACAGGTCCAGAGCCCCCCCCCCCCCCCCTGAGTTGTTTCCTGCACCAGCCACCTCCGTCTCCGTTTCTCTCCTTCTCTTAATTTCTCAACGAGTTTGCGTCGGATCGGGAAACGGAAGGTACCGTTGGATTCCTAGTTCCGCCGCCAACATTTCTACTGGAGCAAATTTGTCGTGGGAACGACTTAGACCCTACTCCTGGGGAAAGGTAACTTTTCTCCATTTTCTCAATTTCTCTGTAAATATGCTATTAAATCGACGATCAGACACCACCACGGGGTTCTAGTCATCGTCGTCGTCATTTTGGCGTAAGTAATTTTTCAATTGGGGTTTTTTAAGTCCCACTCCAAAGCGAGAGTGAGATTTGGGAAATTTGAAAAAATGGTTATATTTGCGGGTATTTTTATTTATTTGGGAATTGGCCTTAAGAAATATTTAAATAATATTTTATTCAGGATTAATTACATGGAACTAAAATTTTTTATTTAGAGTCCGGGTGGACGCCGCCGGTATTTTTCGGGATCCCTATTGGCGTAGTTCAAGAAATCTGGTAAGGGGAAAAATATATATTAAATCAAAATTTTTATGAATTAAATGAAAAATAAATTGTGTTATATGTATGTGCAAATTTTTCGGTATGGGTTTAAAATGTCAACTATTTAAATTATGTTTTTCAGAATTTAGGATTGTTTTTTAGATATGTATATGTGAAATTGAACTGATGAAAGTGAAATATTTTTCAGAATAATTATGTAAGAAATTAAAAGTATTTTTCTAGTATATGAATGTTAAATATGGGTTGGCTTATTTTCAGGCAATGCATGAATTTTATTGCTAAATTATGTGGCATGAGTAAATAGGAATACTGTGTGGAAATATGTTATATGTATGAGATGTATGATATACAGGGAATGAACTGAGTACGAAAATGTTAAATGAAATATGCTGCTTGTGTGCGTTAATGCAACCTTGTAAACAGCTGAAATATGCTGGGTAAAACAGTTGAAAGATGTTGGGTAAATGTATGACAGGCGAAAAATGCTGGGTAAAACAGCTGAAATATGCTAGGTAAAATAGTTGAAAGATGCTGGGTACAAAATGAAATGAAAAAGGAAATAAATGAAATAGAAATGAAATGTGAAATGTGAACAATGTAAAATGGGAAAGATCCATGTAAAGTGAAATGAAATGAGAAGTAAAAGATGAAAACATGAACAGTTGAGAGATGCAAAATAATGGCAAACAAAATTATGTATTATGATATTAGAAGTACTTATGTACATAGAATGTGCTACGATTTGGGCGGAGCGTACTCTTCGCCTGAGGGCTCATTGAGAAAGGCGAGTTCACTAGTAGCTTCAGATGTGGCAGTAGCTGCATAACGTACTAGGGCAGAGGGAATCTACTTGTTTGGGCTGGTAGATTTCCCTATCCTTAGGGCCTTCGCCGGTAAGTTATTGTTGAACGATATGAGTACGAGATCAATCTAACACTTGAGGGCTTACTGAGTAAGGTGAGTGCCCTGGTATGCTTTAGTAGTGACCTTAGGATTACCTAAATATCAGAGCAGAGGGGTGCTACTTGTATGGGCGGGTAATCACCCCTATCCTTGGGTAATCTCGTGGGATAAATCTCTGCATGTTGATTATGAATTATCAGAAATTATGTTAAAGATTTGCAAATGTTAAATATTATGTTGATTATGAATTATCAGGGATTTTATTAGGTATAACGTGCTGGACCCGGATTTAATGGTTCGAGGCGTTACACTAATCCTATCTCGAATGATTCAAACTTTATCATATGCCTGTTGGACTATCTCTGGCCCCAAAACTTGCCTCTCACCTAGCTCACTCCAGTATAAAGGGGAATGACACCTCCTACCATAGAGTGCTTCATAAGGAGCCATGCTAATGCTATCCTGGTAACTGTTGTTGTAGGCAAATTCCACCAATGGCATATACTGATTCCAACTACCCCCAAAATCCAATACATACGCCCACAACATATCCTCAAGTACCTGAATAGTTCTCTCTATCTGACCGTCTATCTGAGGATGGAAAGCAGTGCTGAATGCTAACTGAGTCCCCAGTGCCTCGTGCAAACTTTTCCAAAATCGTAAAGTGAATCGAGGATCTTGGTCCGAGACTATGGATACCAGTACCCCATGGACACGAACTATCTCTTGAACATATATTTCTGCCATTCTGTCCATGGAATAGTCGACTTTAATAGGGATGAAATGGGCGGTCTTCGTCAGACGATCTACAACCACCCAAATTGCATTCAATCCCTACCGCACCGGTGGTAATCCCGGAACAAAATCCATGGAAACGTGATCCCACTTCCACTCTGGAATGAAGAGTAGCTGTAACTGTCCTACTGGTCTCTGGTGCTCAGCCTTAACCTGTTGGCACATCAAGCACTGCTGTACAAACTCGGCTATCTCCCTCTTCATTCCACTCCACCAGAAATACTCTCGCGGATCCCTGTACATTTTAGTACTTCCAGGATGAACAATGTATAGAGATCTGTGTACCTCTTCTAAAATCGTCCTCTTGATGCTTTCATCTGTAGGCACGGACAATCTAGTGCGAAATCTTAAAGTCCCATCGTCAGAAATGCTGAATTCCTTTCCCTGACCATCTTGTATTCTAGCTATTACTTCTACTAATTCTAGATCATCCACCTGAGCAGCTTTAACCTTCTATACAGTGTAGGCTGTACAACCAGATTGGCAATAAGCGCGTGAGGATCATCTGCTACCAATTCCATGTCGAGCCTTTCCAAGTCCATTCGAATTGGGAGCTGAACTATTGCTGCTAACTGTGCTGTGTCTTTCGATTTACGGCTCAGTGCATCAGCCACCACATTAGCTTTACCTGGGTGATAACTGATGGTGCAATCGTAATCTTTGATGAGTTCGAACCATCTCCTCTGGCGCATATTCAACTCTTTCTATGTAAAGAAGTACTTTAGGCTCTTGTGATCGGAATATATTTCACATCTTTCACTATATAAGTAATGTCTCCAGATCTTCAGTGTGTGTACCACTGTAGCCAATTCCAAATCGTGAGTAAAGTAGTTCTTTTCATATTCTTTTAACTTCCTGGACGCATACACCACCACCCTACCATGCTGCATCAATACACAACCAAATCCTTTTAAAGATGTGTCACTATAAATTACATAACCATCGCCTCTGGATGGAATCATCAATACTAGTGCAGTGACGAGCCGTTGTTTTAATTCTTGAAAACTTTGCTTGCATTCTTCATCCCACACAAATCTGGCATTTTTCCTAATCAATCGTGTGAGAGGTCCTGAAAAAGCTGAAAACCCTTCAACAAACCGATGGTAATAACTTACCAGTCCCAAGAAACTTCTGACTTCTTGCACATTTTTTGGCTTGGCCCAAATCACCACCACATCAATCTTGTTGGGATCCACTGAAACATCATCACCTAAGATTACATGACCTAAAAATGTAACCTTCTCAAGCCAAAACTCACACTTGCTAAACTTGGCATAGAGTTTTTCCTCCCTGAGAGTCTGCAGTACCCGTCTCAAATGCATCTCATGATCCTCAAAACTCCTTGAGTAGACCAGTGTACCATCAATAAAAACCACTACGAACTGATCCAGATACTAGTAAAAGACTGTATTCATCAAATCCATAAACACGGTTGCGGCATTCGTCAGACCAAAGGGCATAATAAGAAATTCATAGTGCCCGTACCTGGTCCTGAAGGCTGTCTTCGCAACGTCCTATGCTTTTACTCTTACTTGATGATAACCTGGTCTGAGGTCGATCTTGGAATACACTCGTGTACCCTTGAGCTTATCAAACAAATCGTCTATACGAGGTAGATGATATTTATTCTTAATAGTAACCTTATTGATTTCTCTATAATCAATACACATCCTCAAAGACCCTTCTTTCTTCTTTACAAACAACACTGGAGCTCCCCATAGCGATACACTGGGTCGTATAAATCCCCTATTCAACAAGTCTTGAAACTGATTCTTCAATTCTCCTAATTTAGCTAGAGTCATACGATAAGGAACCTTAGAGATCGGCACTATCCCTAGAGGCAAATCTATAGAAAAATCCACCACGCATTCGGGAGGCAACCCAGGTAGCTCATTTGGAAATACATCGGGCAAATCTCGCACGACTGGTGTACTGCCAAATTTTGATTCATTTTTTGTCACTTCTTTTACAAAATCTACAAACCCTTAACCTCCATCTAGGATCAATCTGCTCACCTACACAGCGGATACCAACTGCAACAGCGCACGTACACATGAACCAGTAAACCTAAATTCTTTCTCACCAGGGGGTCTAAAAACTACTTCTTTCTGATGGCAATTAATACTGCCGTGATTAATTGTCAACCAATCCATACCCAGTATTACATCAAACCCACACATCTCAAACATAATCAAGTCTCCTGGTAGCACTTTCCCCTGAATTTCTATAGGATAACCTCTGAGCACTCTCTAACACCGTTTAGCTATTGACAATTCCATATCTAATAATTGGGTCTCACTTCCAGATCATTTAACATAGGATGCAGAGACAAATGAATGAGTAGCACCTAAATCAAATAAAACAATAATAGAATGTGATAAAATAGTAAAAGTACCTGTCGCCACATCCGCGGCAGCTTGAGCATCACCTGGCGTCAATGCGTAAACCCTTGTCGGGGCCACATTCCTCTGCGGTCCTCCACGAGGTGCCTGATATCCTCCTCGATAGAGTTGGGATCTAGGACCTAGTTTGGAAGATCGGGGCATGCACGTGCCATGTGGTCGGGTCTCCCACAATGATAGCATACATCTCTTCCTACCTGGCACTCCCCCAAATGACGTCTCTCGCATGTCTGACACACTAGGAAAAATGGCGCACTTTGATTCTCATAAGGTCCTGCCATTTGCCTCTGATCTCCCCTATCACGACGTCCTCTCCATGGACCCCTACTGCAGCCAACCTGAAAGCCCTGAGGCGCAGGCTTCTTCCTCTGACTCTGAGCTGCTATACCTCTCTGTATACCACTCTCAATTATTGCAACTCTGTCTACAACCTCCGTAACTGTCTAAACTTTGAAGACAATCACCTACTCAAACAAGTTCTACCTTAATCCCTCTTCAAACTTCCTTGCCTTTTTCTTTTCATTGGATGCTAGATGTGGAGAAAAACACGACAACTCGATAAACCAAGCTACATACTAGGATACAGTCATTTGCCCCTGTACCAGATGCATAAACTCTACTGCCTTCATGCTTCGAAGGACCAAGGGAAAATATCGCTCGAAGAACAGATCCTTGAGTCCCACATCACTAGCACTGGAACCGGCATCTGCTCCTCTATCATTCGTGCTGATCTCCACCAGTGTTTCACCTCCCCTGTCAGCTTAAATGCTACAAATACTACCTTCGGCTCATCCGAACAAGGAAGCACTGTCAACGTCTCTTCAATGTCCTGGACCCAATTCTCAGCTACAATCAGATCATCTCCTCCAGCAAAGGATGGGGGCTTCATCTGCGTAAACTACTCGATCGAACAGCCACACTCCCCAAAGCTCCTGCCCATCTCGGCCATCACTTGTTGGATGACACTGCATAGTACTGCGTCGGTATCTCCACCCATGCTAGAAGGTCCTAGCCTATCTCCCCCAACATTCGTGCCACTACTTCCTAGGTTCATCCTGAAAAAAAGAAACACACTTAAGAACCTTATCACCTACACAGACCTATCTTATACCAATTCAAAATTAACTATCTTTCTTGTCCTTAACTCAATATCGGGTTCTGTCACCTAGACACACGACCCGACAATAGTTTACTATGGTTTTCTTGAAATCGTCACCCTAGAAAACAAAACAAACCTCAAATCCTTTCCTATACTCTGGTATTGCTTCCGCTGCACTTTAAAGTCTACAAAACCTAACAACCTAGGTTCTGATACCAAACTGTAATGACCTGCTAAATTAATTGGGGTTTTTTTTTCTCTCTATAATAATAATTATTGTGAAATTCCATTGCTCTGATACCTTCATATATAAAACTAACCATCCACCTAAGCAGCAAGAAGCTAAAATCACATAACCATCACCATATATAAATATGTACAATACTAGAGAGCTATAGTGTTCTCAAACTATACATATATGATTATTTCCAAAAATACCCTCAACTGGGCTAGGGTTATACAGAAATACTCCCAAAAATACTCACTCTACTGACAGGGCAGTACTGAAGCCTCTCTACCTGCAAGCCTAATTTGCGAGCCTGGCTGGATCACCTAAAAAATATTAATTTAATGGGATGAGACGATGCTCAGTAAGACGAAATATGTTATTGCTAGTGTGTGGCAAATGAGTTACAATACCATGAAAATCTATTTCTATATAATCATGTATAACTGAATCTGTAAATACAGTACAAGTAATATAAACCACCACCTTTTCCATGTTGCTTAACATATCTGTATTTTAGGTTTCTATGCATAACACTTTTAATATATATACACGTATATTCCCTATTTCTATGAAACTGTACATACATAATAACAACTAAAAACTTCCCTGGATGGATAACTGTATGTCATGATTTAACCCCTCATGATAGGGTTGTGTGGCCCGTAGGCGGGATCTATCACTGGTTGGCCTACCAGGATAAACCACTATACTCCGTCAGTCCAATCGGCCCTCCTCAACCCATATCTAATGGGGAGTCTGTCCCCACGTGGGCACGATCGACTTATCTACAACGTATTATCTAAATAGGTGGTTGCACTATATTCTGTATATAGCAACGGTACCGTGCTCTGTAAAATGTATCTTTGATGGTCCATTAGGGTCTAATACTATATAATACCTCTCTATATACAACTATTTGTTTTACCATGATTTTGTAATAGCTGTATTAACCATGACGTTGTAGTAAATTGTATCTATATCAACTGTGTTTCTAAGATTAACTGTAAATCTGTATGTCATGGTACTATAAACTGTATACTCATGGTATTCTGTAATTGCTATAAAACATATCCACTGTTTGTATATTCTGTAAAACATAACTCTAAAAAATACTATAAAACATGTTTCTGTACTATATCTATATTCTCAAGCCACACAGTAACTTAAAACATATTATTCATAATTGATAAACTGTATAAAGTTCTACTGTGAATAATAATCTGGTAAAAATATACATTTCATACTGAAAATCATTCTAGAACTGCCTAGCAGAGCATATTTCCCTTACCTGATTCCTGCTAAAATCCCCTACTGTGACTGGTCTTACACCCGCAGGGTTCTCCACTCAACACCTTGAAAACTATATATCTCACAACAAAATATTACTATTTCTATGTCTATGACATTTCCTACAACTGCTGGAAAGTCAAATTTCAACAAAAAAAAGTCTTACCCTAAATCTGGGATGAAATCCAACTTCGTCCCACCGACGATCTGCTTCGGCAAACTTAGGGAGAACTTCCCTAGGAGTGTCATGGTGGCCTCAAATCATCGATCCAGTAGCTAACGAGGCCGAAATCGAAGAGAGAGGAGGGAGAGATTGTAGAGAGAGAGAGAGAGAGAGAGAGAGATAGTTTCTATGAATTTTCTGCGTAAAAATTCGAGTTTCAGCTATTTATAAAATTAGATTCGTCGACGAGACACATCACCTCGTCGACGAGTCATATAGAAAGTTGATCGACAAACCTGCACCCTTGTCGACGAATTTCAGACTTCCAAAAATCCTTTCTCGGTATCTTCTCATCGACTAGACGGGTTTTCGTCGACGAGATCCTAAAGAACTCTCATCGGCGAAACCCCTGTGTTCGTCGACAAGGCCTGGAAGAATTTCTTGGGTTATTACACTCAGTATGTATGTAATGATGATATCGTTATATGAATGATATGCTTCACAAATCAATCCTTTAAATCGATATCTCCCAAAAATGATTTTATAAATAAATGCTTTGGAGAAACGTATGGTTCGATTTCAGAATACTTTATGCAAGATTAGAAAATAAGATCCTTTAAAAAATAATCTTTGATAACGCGCAGATCTATATTCTTGCTATCAATAATCTGTAAAGTTGAATCTTTGAATAAACATACGACTTTGAATATTGCAAAGATTTAAACACTATGTTTCAAAACTAATATCCCTTAAGAATATGTATTTAGAGGTTCTTAGGATTTGCAATCAAATACTTCTTACACTAATCAAATAGCAAATCTTTAAATGAAGATATATTTAAAACTTTCTTCAAGATTTTAGTTTTAAACAAAAAATTTTCTCAAGTAGTGATCTTTTACAAAAGTATATATAAATAATAACGCAAGATCAATCTCTTAAAATGAATATTCAAGAATAAGTTTGTGAGATAAAAAAAAAATCTTTGAGAATAAGCAACCAATTAGTTTGATCACCAAACCTCAATACCCAAGTTGTTTGCACAATATTTGCTGGAACTCCTTTTGAAAATCAACGTAACCCAAGCATACATAAGATGTAAATACTTTGAAATTGCAGGCAAGAGTTAAGTAATGTGTTCACCGCTTCCCAGAGTTGTGTATACGTTCAAGGCTCCCAATCATATGCCAAAAATGAGGCACTAGGGTTTAGAGGTTGTTTATATAAGTAATCTCGGCCTTAGGATAAATCTTGACCCTTGAATTGATTAAGTGAATAACTCGCATGTTTTCTCGCTAAAGTTTAGATTTTTAAAGTTCTAGCAGGTTCAGACGATTGAGTGTTCGGGTTCAAACGTCTGATTTTCCTTAAAGTAGTGAAAATTATAGTTTGGACACAGGATCAAACGACTGAACTGTGGGTTCAGTCTTCTAAAGTCTCAGCTCAGATGACTGAACTGAAAGTTCAGACGTCTGAAGGTGTTTTGTCTGTTTTGTGTTTCAGTAATTAAATCTTCATATGACTGAACTAATTCTTCAGTCTTCTGAGGAAATTATTCAGATGTCTGAAGGAAAACTTCAGTCGTCTGAGGTTGTATCTTCATACTTCTAAGGGTACTCAGTCGTCTGGGCAGACCAACTTCAGAATTTTTAGATTAGTTTTCAAAATCATTTGAGCTCTCTTACTTTAATCTCTTATAAAACATTTTTCGAGATTCAAAATAAGTTCTCTAAGTCCATGTTTAACCCTAAAAGATTTTCATGAGATGCATGTGTAGGGTAAATTTTGAGCTTCTAGCTATATCATATAAAATATGCACATACATCATTTCTAAATACCCATTCCCATGACGATCTTGAACTTGACGCTTGCATTTTCATTCTTCTACTCTTTTAGTTCCATGGATTGTGTCAGGTTATGTATGCTTTAATCCTATGACTTCCATGACTTCATTACCTTCCGTGCATGCTAAGTAATGTTCCTGCTCACATTCTCAATGCAGAAATCAAATACCAAGTGATTTGTCATTATCAAAATAGGATTAGACTCATAAAGTTAACAATTTCCATTGCAAAAATTCTTTTTGGGGGAAATTTTTCGCACTCACTCCAGCTCTCTTTCATTCATTGAAAATTTAATTTAAAAGAGAGTATTTTATTTGGGCATTCATAAGCATATACATTCACTCTTTCTTTTGTTTTTTGAAAATAATTTTATGAGAGTTGACTTAGTGGTTCTCCACATTGTTTTTCTTTGATAAATATTTTTGTGGAGAATTTTTACAGGTTGTGAATCTTTGCATATTCATTGTAAGATTCACAAGCTCATTTGCATTTATTGACAAAAATCTTTTCGAACTAAAAGCCCTAGGATCTCCTGCTATTCTTTGAAAAATACTTTTGGAGAAATATATTTTAGGGTTTAAATCTTTGAAACTTTTTATCATATATATTATATTCAAAGATTGTAAAAATTATTTTTGAGAAAAACACCATTACTCTACTGAGTATAAATTCATATCATATGAGAGTGCATTCTGAGCTTAACCGTGTACATCTTTACTTGTATTTAAAAGCATTTGCTTTGTACAAAAATTTTTTATGTAACGGTTGGGTTTAATCCATTAATTGAACTGGAGAGTCTCTGCCCCGTAAAGGAGACCAGTTGGGTTCAGCCCGTAAATTGAATTGGGGAGTCTCCGCCCTGTAAGAGAGACTAGTTGGGCTCAGCCTGAAAATTGAGTTGGGTTTTGGCACCACCCGTAAAGTGTTGATGAGGTATCTCCACCTCATAAGGAGTGTTGGTTGTGGGTCAGCCCGTGAATTAAGTTGGGGAGTCTCCGCCTTATAAAGGAGACCAATTGGGCTCAGCTTGGTAATTGAGTTAGGATATTCTTCGCCCCGTAAGGAGAGGATTGTAAGTGACGTTGTTATGCCCGATTTAAGTGAGCACGTAATGGAATTCTTGGGGGGTATGCCCAAGGTGGGGACATTGGCTGGTTTCACCAAACCTGGATAACAAATCATCTCTCTCTCTCTCTCTCTCTCTCAATTAATTTTGTACGCTTTAATTTCCATATATGTATGTTTGTTCATTTATTGTTGTCATTACCTTAGCATACATGCTTTTAATTTAAATGAGATATGTATCACGTGTATGTTTACATTTAACAGCTAATCATTTTACATACACACATGTATTTTAAACAATATATGATTTGTGGTGAATCGGCGAAATGCTTAAATTAATCAAAGAAGTTTAGAATCCAATTCACTCCCCTCTTGGAAAATATATCAATTTTATCAAAACATTTTTATTAAAAAGTGACATTTGACTGTACTACAAAAACACTTATTTCAAAAAGTATTTTTTTTAGAACAACTTTTTAAAGAACTATTTAAGTGAATTTTGAAAAATAATCTAAGATAGATCTTTGGCCGCTTATAAGTAGCAGTATTCATATGTAGGGTCAATTTTATAAATCTAAGAAAATTTGGTGACTTTTTTATAATTTAAAAATATATTAGAAGATAGTTATATGTTATTTTATTATGTAATATAATATATTAATTATTAATGAAACATTATTCAATTATGAAATGAAGAAAAAGAATTGTCTATTAATTTAAATTAATATTACAAATTAAAATACTAATTTAATTACTAATATTATTTAAACATAAATTCATTTGATAATCATATGTTATAAATACAAATTAAGAAGAAGATTATTTTTAATCAAAAAATAATATTATATCATTTTTACTTCACAAAAATATTTAAACATTAATTAAAAATAAAAGTTAACACAATTATTAAGTAAATTGTTAATTATTTTAAAATATTAATTAAAATAACAGTTAACATAATTAATAATTAAATTATTAATTAAAAAAATTATTCATATATTATTTTATTATCAATTATAATTTATTATTTACTAATAAAATATAATTAAATTCTGAAATTAATAAAAGGGACCATCTATAAATTTAAATTAATATAAAATAAACTAAAAATTTTAATTTAGTTATTAATACAAGTTTAACATAAATTAATGTGATAATCATATGTTGCAAATATATATTAATAACAAAATTATTGTTATTTAATAAATAACACTATATTATTTTAGTTAATATAAAATATTTAAATTTTAATTATAAAATTAATATAATCATAATACAAATATTTAATTGTAAAAACATTGATATTTTTATTTAAAATATATTAAAAATACATATTAGTTATTGTAATTCAATTTTGGATTAAATAGAAACTATTTATTAATTAATTTAAATTAAAATTTTAAATTTAATTAATAATATTATTCATATCATAATTTAATATAATACTAATATGTTATATGTGTACGTACATTAATAACACGATTATTATTAATTTAAAATAATATTATATTATTTTTAATGGAAAATATATAAATTTGAATTATAAATAGTTAAAATAATTATAAATGAATTATGTTTAAAAATAATGATATAGCACCCTATACTGAAAGTAAGTATTTAAATACATTTATTTCAAATACAACAAACACAACTTATAAATTTTGATACTTTTTGAATTCAACACTTATTATAAGTGCTTATTAAATCAGTTACTATTTTAAAAAAAAATATTTTTGTATAAATAATTTTAAATAGGAAAGACATGTGTTTTATATGAATGGTTTTAAACAATCACTTATTAAATTAGCTTGTTGCTTTATTTAAAATGATATTTAATTTATTTTTTTATAATAAATTTTATCTTAAAAAAGTTCCTTTTATTTTATTTAACTGTTTATTTTCTAGAGGGAAAAAAAAATTTTGTTATTATTAAGAAGAATAAGCATGTCAAGTGTCAACAACTAAACATCTTGTCAAGGTGAGTATAATTAATTGCAATGCATTTTTCAAACTCTGAAGCAGCCGCAAAATGGGCTCAACACGACAGAATTATAATATGTGAAAATAATTTTCACTATCAAGGGGATGTAGCTCAGATGGTAGAGCGCTCGCTTAGCATGCGAGAGGTACGGGGATCGATACCCCGCATCTCCATTTTCACCTTCTAATTTTTATAGTAAAAGACCTAGTTAGTGGTCAAGACTACCAGGTCTAGAAGTAGAAGTCTTACAACCCGACAAAAGGCCACCAACCATTGTAAATGAAAACTCCTCTACTCTTTCCTTTCTCAATTCTTCCAACGAGTTGGCTGAATCCATCAATCAATCAATCCTCACTTCTAATTTTCCACTACAGACCTCAATTGACATTTCGCCATTTCAACAACCCATGGCAGCGGAGGAGCAAGTCCTTCCCCTAGCCCCAGCCGCCGGCCGCCAAACCAGCGATCATGGATCCCCCCTTCCTGTCGCCGCTACCCGGCCCAGCCGCGCAAGACGCATCAGATGCTGCGCCTGCGCTGCCGCCCTCACCCTCTTGACCGCCGCTGTCGCTGTCGTCGTCCTCGCCCTCACTGTCTTCCGCATCAAAGGCCCCGAGATCAAGCTGAACGGCATCGCGGTGTCCCGGCTGGAGCTCGTCGCCGGCACCGCCGTCCCCCGCCCCGGCACCACCGTGTCGCTGACCGCAGACGTCTCGGTGAAGAACCCGAACGCGGCGTCCTTCAAGTACGGGAACACCACGACGGCCCTGTACTACTGGGGCGCGGAGGTGGGAGAGGCCCGAGGGCCGCCTGGTCGCGCGGGGGCGAGACGGACCGTCCGGATGAATCTGACGGTGGAGTTCATGACGGACCGGCTGATGGTGCAGGCGGCGAACCTGAGCAGAGAGATGAGGGAGGGGGTGCTGACGATGAGCAGCTACACCAGAGTGGGAGGAAGAGTGAGGATGCTGAAGATCATCAGAAAACATGTTACCGTGAAGATGAATTGCACCGTGAGTCTTAATATCACCACTCGGGCGATTCAACAGCAGCGATGCAAGCGCCATGTTGACTTCTAGATTTTACGCAGTTCTATCGCTTATAAAATATATATATATATATATATATATATATATATATTATATAAGTAGTTTTCTCCTTATATACAGAGTGAATTTGTATGGATACAGTTTTTCATGTAAATACGCGAGGTGAAATAAACATTAAAGTAAATTATCTGTATGTGATTGCGAATTCTCTGAGTCTTAAATTTCGATTAACGTTAACTTGAATATAAAATCATCACTCCAATTGATTCATCAATAACTTTTTACATGTCTAAATATTTATCATTTAACAATAAGATACTGATATATATCCATGTTTTAAGGGATGCAAGATTATTTTAAATGAGATAAAACTTAATTTGTAAAGTGTCCATACTATGCATTAGTGCACTCGGGGAATACATAAATCTATGCTCCAAACTTAATTTAGAATTTAAGACTCTAATACTAAAAGTTTCAATTTAGTTTTAAAAATTATGAAAATTTAACTTTGAGATGACTGAAAAAAAAAACAGACTAGTCATGGGAGGTTGATCACCTTTCCTTGTATAGGTCAAGCTCAACAACGAACTAAAAAAACAATACCGTAAATTAATACTATATTTAAATCAACACTAGCTATCTCACAAATTTGTTGGGTTATTTCCTTCTATATGAAAGAAAGTCTAAGTGGGCTTAATTAAAAGCCTAAAGTCCAGCCCTTTAGTGTAATAACCTAAAAAAAGTTATAAAAAGATATGGGAGAAGGGAGGAGCCGTCACTTCTCAAAAGAAAGAGAGAAAAATGTGATTTTTCTCATGCTATCTAGATTTCATCAAGACTCTGATCCCGCTTTGTCTGTGGTCCAATCGAGCTGTGATTTTTCTCATGCTATCTAGATTTCATCAAGACTCTGATCCCGCTTTGTCTGTGGTCCAATCGAGCTACAATTTAGAAGAGAGGTTCACGACTCAAGGAGCTACAATTTGAACGGTGGAGATCGGATTTTGAGATCGAGAGTTAGGATTTTTGCCCATGAACAGTAACCGCAATTTTGATATATTCTCTCCAATTCGCTTTGTATTTACCAAGATTGATGATATCTTGATGAAATATATTTGTGGCCTCTAATTGCGATTAGAGAAGACTTGGTGTACCCATTATTTGGTTGATAGTGGAGGTTTCAACTAGACTAGGTTCCGTGGTTTTTCTTCCTCACACTAGGGAAGTTTTTCATGTAAAAAATTACTTGTGTTCTTGTGGCTTGGTGTAATTGATTATTTTTCTTATTATTTTCAGCACTTATAAAAGTAGTGATACATTATATTTGCTTGCATATAGGGAAAATAATTATTCCGCTGTGGTTGTTTGTTGATATCTCTCCCAGAAAAGTGGTATTAGAGCTCGGTTGACAGATTGTCAAGTTGGCAGTTTGAGTTATGGAAGCAAATACTAGTAGAATGATTAATCTCAATGGTTCAAATTATCATATATGGAAAGGAAAAATGGAGGATCTTCTTTATTGAAAGATTATTATCTACAGGTGTTTAGTGTTGAAAAACTAGAGAAAAAAAAAGTCTGATGTGGAATGGACTTTGTTACATTGACAAGTGTATGGGTATATCAAATAGTGGATAGATGATAATATTTTGAACCATATTAGTCGAGAGAAAAATGCACTTTTTTATGGAGTAAGCTTGAATAGTTATATGTTAGAAAGATTGGAAATAATAAGTTATTTCTGATTAAACAAATGATGGCTTTGAGGTACCAAGACGGGACTCCTTTATCTGATCACCTGAATACATTCCAAGGAATTATTAATCAGTTGGCTAGAATGGGTATTAAGTTTGATGATGAGATACAAGGGTTATGGTTGCTTGGTTCATTACCGGACTCATGGGAGACGCTCAGAACTTCATTGTCTAACTCTGCTCCAGAAGGTGTAATCACAATGGATATGGTCAAGAGTTGTTTGCTAAATGAAGAGATGACAAGAAAAACATAGGGATCCTCTTCGCAATGAGAGATCTTGGTTACAGAAAAGAGGGGGAGAAGTAAGAGCAGAGGTCCGAAGAACAGAGATAATAGCAGAAGCAAGTCAAACAAGTTTTCAAATGTTGAATGTCATCAATGTGGGAAAAAAAGGGACACATCAAGAAATATTGTAGGCAATTTAAGAAAGAAAACAAGAATGAGAAAGGGAAAGGGAAGGGAGCAAAGAATAGAGATGACAAAGATGGTGATGATAGAGTTGCTACCACCACTCCTGCAGAATTCCTCATTGTTAATGATGAAGAGATGATAAATGTTGTATACCATAAGACCAGTTAGGTGATTGACAGTGGTGCCTCCATTTATGCTATATCTTGGAAGGATCTCTTTACATCCTATAGATCTGGTGACTTTGGAACAGCAATGATGGCTTGATTAAAGTCATTGGAATTGGGGATATGTATCTGAAGACAAATAACGGCACGAGTTTAGTTTTTAGAAATGTGAAGTATATTTCTGACATTCGTTTGAATTTGACTTCTGTAGGTAAACTTGATGACGAAGAGTACTGCAGCACTTTTAGTGATGGCCAGTGGAAGCTCACCAGGGGTGTTATGGTTGTGTCTTGAAGCATGAAACACTCTGCATTATACGTTCTACAAGCAAAGATCTCCAATGACATAGTTAATGCAATGGGGGATAATGGTACAACAGAGTTATGGCACAAGAGACTGACTCACATGAGTGAGAAAGGATTAGCTCTACTGGGGAAGAAAAGTCCACTATGTGGACTAAAAAGTACACTTATGAAAAGGTGTACTCATTGTTTGTCAGGGAATTAGAGCAAAGTTTCCTTCAAGAATTCCCTTCATTTGAGAAAGACAGAGATATTGGATTTGGTACATTTAGATGTGTGTGGCCCTATAAAGACGAGAACACTTGGTGGCTCTAGATACTTTATGACCTTCATAGATGATCATTTAGGGAAGTTGTGGGTATATACCTTGAAGTCAAAAGACCAAGTGTTGGCTAAGTTCAAGCAATTTCAAGCCCTAGTTGAGAGACAAAATGGGAAGAAACTGAGGTGCATCCAACTGATAACGGTGGAGAGTATTCTGGTTCATTTGATGAGTATTGCAGATAGCAGGGTATTCAACATCAAAAGACTCCTTGGAAAACTCCTCAATCGAATGGCATAGCAGAAAGGACGAACAGAACATTGGTTGAGAGAGTGAGATGTTTGCTTTCATAAGCCAGATTGCAAAAATCCTTTTAGGGCAAGGCTTTGAAAACTATTGTTCATGTGTTGAATCTTACACCCTGTGTTCCTCTACAGTTTGATGTGCTAGACCGAGTTTGGACAGGTAAGGATGTTTCCCATAATCACCTGTGTGTTTTTAGGTGCAAAGCATTTGTGCATATTCCAAAAGATGAAAGGTCCAAACTTGATGAGAAAACGCGACAGTGTATATTCCTTGGTTACTGTCAAGATGAGTTTGGATACAAGCTTTATGATCTAGTTGAGAATAAAATTGTGAGAAGCAGAGATGTCGTGTTTTTAGAAGATCAGACGATTTAAGATATTGAGAAGGCAGAGAAATCTATGTCTCAGCAGGGTGACAGTTTGACTGATGTGAATCCAACTCCTTTGAAGATTTTTTCATCTCAGGTTGAGAATGATGTTTAGGATGACCACCAGGGTAGAGGTGAAGTGGATGTTCCCTTATAGGTTCAGGGAGGTGTTGAGACTGATGAACACTTGACAGTTCCAGACGTTCCACTAGAAATTCCATCCAGCTGGTCAGCTAGAGACTGGCATCCTTCCACTCGGTATTCAACAGAACAATATGTGTTATTGACTAACGGGGGAGAGTCCCAGTGTTTTGCAAAAGCCATGGAAGATGAACACAAGACGAAGTGGGTTGAGACCATACAAGATGAGATGTAGTCATTGCATGATAACCACACCTTTGAGTTAGTGAAGCTACCTAAAGGAAAAGGAGCTTTGGGAAACAAGTGGATTTATAAGAAAAAGCCAAATGTGTTCTCTTCATGGCCACGGTACAAAGTTAGATTGGTTGTAAAAGGGTTCGGTCAGAGAAAAGGTATTGACTTTGATAAGATCTTCTCTCCAATTGTAAAGATGTCATCGATCCGTACAGTACTCGGCTTAGCAGCTAGTCTTGACTTGGAAGTTGAGCATATGGATGTGAAAACTGCCTTCATGGTGATTTGGAGGAAAAGATTTATATGAAGTAGTCAGAGGGTTTCAAAGTGAAAAGGAAAGAGGATTATGTGTGCAAGATGAAGAAAAGCCTATATGGTTTGAAACAAGCACCGAGACAGTGGTATAAGAAGTTTGAGTCTGTTATGGGGGAGCAAGGCTATAAGAAGACAACTTCAGATCACTATGTATTTGTTCAGAAATTCTCTAATGATGATTTTATTTTCTTTACTTTATGTGGATGACATGCTAATTGTTGGCAAAAATGTTTCAAGGATTGACCAGTTGAAGAAGCAATTAAGTAAGTCATTTGCTATGAAGGGTTTGGGGCTAATAAATAAAATTCTTGGCATAAGAATCAGTCGTGATAGGAGTGCCAATAAGTTATTTTTGTCACAGGAAGAGTACATTGAGAAAGTGTTTCAGAGGTTCAATATGGACAAAGCTAAAGTGGTTAGCTCTCCTCTTGCTACCCACTTTAGACTAAGTACAAAAAAATGTCCTTCTACAGATAAGGAAAAGGAAGACATGGAAAGAGTTCTTTACACTTCAGCAGTAGGAAGTTTGATGTATGCAATGGTTTGCACAAGACCAGATATAGCCTATGCAGTTAGTGTAGTTAGCCGATTCTTGTCAAATACGGGAAAAGAGCACTAGAATGCAGTGAAGTGGATGATGAGGTATCTTCGAGGCATTTCCAATTTGAGACTTGGTTTGGGAAATGGACAACCATTGTTAATTGGCTACACAAATGTAGATATGGTTGGGGATGTGGATACTCCTAAGTCTACTTTAGGCTATTTGATAACTTTTGTAGGTGGGGCTATAATTTGACAATCGAGACTTCATAAGTGCATTGCTCTTTCTACGACAGAGGTAGAGTTTATTGCAGCAACGGAAGCGACTAAAGAATTGCTATGGACAAAGAAGTTCTTGAGAGAACTTGGTTTCAAGCAACAAAAGTATGTGTTGTTTTGTGATAGCTAGAGTGCTATTCACCTTACTAAGAATTCCAATTTCCATACAAGATCGAAACACATGAATGTACGATACCATTGGATCAGAGATACGTTGAACGATAAGTTACTGGAACTTGAGAAGGTTCACACTGATGATAATGGTTCTGATATGTTGACAAAAACACTACCAAGGGAGAAACTTGAAGTTTGTTGTTCAAACACCGGGATGGTGATTCCCTCCGCATAGTCGGAAAAGGGGAGATTTGTTGGGTTATTTCCTTCCATATGGAGGAAAGCCCAAGTGGGCTTTATTAAAAGCCCAAAGCCCAGCTCTTTAGTGTGATAACCTAAAGGAAGTTATAAAAAGAGAGGAGAGAAGGGAGGAGCCGTCACTTCTCAAAAGAAAGAGAGAAAAACGTGATTTTTCTCATGCTGCCCAGATTTCATCAAGACTTCGATCCTGCATCGTCTGTGGTCCGACCAAGTTGAAATTTGGAGGAGAGGTTCACGACTAAAGGAGCTACAATGTGAACGGTGGAGATTGGATTTTGAGCTCGGGAGTTAAGATTTTTGTCCATGAACATTAACCGTGACTTTGGTATATTCTCTCCAATTCTCTTTGTATTTACCAAGATTGATGATATCTTGATGGGATATATTTGTAATCTCTAATTGCGATTAGAAAAGACTTGGTGTACCCATTATTTGGTTGATAGTGGAGGTTTCGGCTGGATTAGGTCTCGTGGTTTTTCTTCCTCACATTGGGGAAGTCTTTCACGTAAAAAAAATTGCTTGTGTTTTTGTAACTTAGTGTGATTGATTATTTTTCTTATTATTTTTAACATCTTTAAAAGTAAAATACATTATATTTGCATACATCATATGGGGTGAAGAATTATTCTATTGTGGTTGTTTGTTGATATCTCTCCCAAAAAAATCTTGAATCATCATAATTCACGATTAACTGCTTTAAATATTTTCCTCTTGAAAGAAGATCTTTATCTCAATTGACAACCTGTAGCACTCCATATCACATAATGATGGTCATTGATCGGTTCGAGGAAAAGAGAGTGGTTGACAAACTCCCACTGGGACTGGGGGCATGCACTTGCACTATGAGGAGTGTGAACAGAAAGAACCTTGAAGTGTGGACTTTGGGAACAACCTGGTGAGACCAGCACCCTACAGCGTTCAACTGCTTAATTAATATGCACACATAAAATATAGTCCAAAGCTTTGACTCTATTTATTTATTTAATAACTAAATTCAAGTTTCAAACCTCCAATGTTGCTATCATGGCTTTACCGATGCTTCCATTGTCATGTTTAGTGGCAAGCTGGCGACCTTCCAATAGTTTTTCATTTTAAAATGGGTCATTGACCAAACACCTCCCAACCAAAAATTCAAATTGAGGAGTCACATGTGAGAGCTTTGCACTGAAATAAAATATAAAATGTGGGAGATAAATAAAAAGGGATTAAAGGAAATGCTTGCTTCCATCCTGGGCTGCAAGGAAAGGGGAAAAAAATCTATCTTAATCCTGCCATGAAGAACGTTGAGTGAAGGTGGGGAGCTGATGGTCCCTCTTAGACCCATTTTCTTCAAGTAAAACAAAAGCTGAAAATGGCTCCTCTTCTAGCTACTTCTGTTAATTATTTGAGTTCTGTTTGCCTAGCTTATTATAGAAAAAATATTAATAGTTCTAAGATAAATTTGGTTGGCAGAATATTTATTCCTACAAATAATATGAAATACAATGAGAATGTAGGGAAAACTGCATAGAAATATAATGTTTTATTTTTTAAAAAAGTCAAATGCGTAAAATTTTATGTTATTCCATCCAATGTGGAATAAAAATATATAAATCAACATTGTAAGAAATTTATATTAGCTCCAAAGGAATACAATACAATAGGAACATGCACAAGTACATACACACATAAACGACTTTATGGGGCAAACAAACTTCTTGTAACTAACGTTAAGACACACAAAGTAAGGGTCGAGGATTGAGTGTTGGAGGAAGCGCAAAATACACAAGAGTAAACGTTAGCAAAAGAACGAAAATCTAAATACTTTTAGGCACTTTACAACTCTTTTATTGAACGCTCAAAGTTAACTTTTTCTTTCTAACTACTTCTTTTACATAGCGAGGCCAAGAATCTTAGATATTAAACCAATTCAAAATCAGCCTTCAAACCTGCTAAGACTTTGAGAATTACCATCTACTTGCTCTACCTTTCCATTTTACAAATATTAACTGTTATGTGTTTCACAATTTTGAGTTCTCCATGGATGCATTTTATTGTTCCAAAGCACTTAGTTGTACTTTTGTCTCCTTGTTGCAATTGGGAATAGTCTAATATTGATAGGTCATATATACAAATTCATTTACTAGAATACGTACAACAATTTAGCATAATCCCATATCTTGTTAGCTACCTTCAAGGTACATAATATTCTAATAGTTTGAGGTGTCATTAAGTTCCATGTTGTAGTATGTGGCTCATATCAAGTGGAACACATGTATAGAAAAAGTAGACTGAAGAAAATAAGGAAGTTGGTATGAAGAAAAACCGTCGACAATTTTCATAAGTACATCGACGGTTTCTTCTAGATGCCAATTAGGAAGAAAACCGTGGACGGGTTGATATAAGTACATCAACGGTTTTTTCCAGTGAAGAAAAATCATCGACGATTTTGTTCGGTATCGTTTTTGAAATTTAAACTGGAAACGTCAATAGGTTGGGGTTGTGGGGGCAAATCTTCTGCGAAACGATATAGGGGTATTTGAGGAATTTTCTAACACCTCTGTATGTCTAGGGTTTGTATAAATACAAGGATGTAACCCTATTTTTAGATATAGTGAATTTCAACCGCTGCTTGCTCTTGTGGATATAGGCATTTTTCCAAACCATGTTAAATCCGTGTGTGTTTTTCTTGCTTTCCTTTATCTCTTTTTGTTTCTCTATTATTAATCATAATTGCTGCACCGATCGTTCTTCACAAAATTGGTATCCAAGCCTAGGTCATGATGGTTAGGATTTCTTCTGCGAAGTTCGACATGGTCAAGTTCGACGGATCTGGAAATTTTGGATTATGGCAGAAGAGGGTCAAGGATTTGTTAGTATAGAAAGGCATGGTGAAGGCGTTATACAGAAAGCAGCCAGAAGGTATGGACGACATTAGCTGGAAGGAATTGGGAGCGAAGGTTGTGGTAACTATCAAACTTTGTTTGGTTGATGACGTGATGTATCACGTCATAGATGAGAAATCACCAGTGGCAGTTAGGTTGAAACTGGAAAGTTGGTATATGTCCAAGTCATTGACGAACAAACTTTATTTTAAGCAAGAATTGTATGGTCTTAAGATGTCAAAGGGTTCGGATCTGAACCAGTGCATCAACGTGTTCAACCAGATCATTAGTATTTGAAGTGAGTTGATGTGAAGTTCGAAAATGAAGACAAGGCGTTGATGTTACTGAATTCCCTACCTACTTCTCCTAAGAATGAAAATTTGCTTACAACTTTGATGTGGGGAAAAAAAACTCTCGAATTAGAGAAGATCACATGTAATGACGTGATGACCCCAAAAATAGTTATACAAGATTAGTTGAATGATCCTAAAAAAAATTATTATTATTATTAATTAATTAATTATACATTATTAAAATGAATTTATTAAATAAATAATATGATGGATATATAAGTATGTATGTATATATATATATATACAATATTAATATAATATATTAATATATATAGATTTATAAGGAAGCTTAACAATTAAGCTTCCTAAGGATTTCACAGAGAGCTCACGCCCCCCCCCCCCCGGTTTTCACGCTCTCTCACTCTCTTTCTCTCCTTCGTCCCTCCTCGTCTCTCTAGATTATTTCTTCATCCGTAAGCCGAATCAAAAAACGAACACCACCACAAGGTCTCGGCTTCGATCATAAGCAAATTAATCGGAGCAGATTTTAGGTTTGGACTTCCTCTATAGGCACCACTCTAAGGTTAAGGTAAGGAGTACAAATTATGTCAATTATTTTAGGCATTCACCTGATTAAATCATGATATATAATTAATAGAATATTGTATATGTGGATTTCTGAGTAATTTTATGGGTATGAAAATTACGATTTATTTATTAAATTGTAGTATTTGATTAAATTAGATTTCCGAGAATATTTTGGAGTTAAACTAAACTGCAGGGATTTAATTAAATTAAATTTTCAGGAATATTTTGGAATTAGATTAAACTACGGGAATTTGATCATATTGGTGTTTTTTATATGTTAGAAATTAAATTTAAATATGGGAGGTGGATCACACCCGCATTTTTGTTGGAATTTAACCGGTTAATGGGAGCGTATGAACCTAGGGATGTTAGGATAGTAATTATTCTGGAATTTAGCTGATTAAGTTAAAATATATGAACACAAAGATTTGTGCGAACGCCGCAGACACTGCTTTAGGATCCCTACAAGTATTTCTATAGGAATCAAGTAAGAAGAATAAATTATGTCAAGCGTTTTTACAAAGTTAATTGCTTGAATTATAGTATGTGATTTCAGAAATGATATCTGAGTTTTCCTGGGTATACCGACATATGAAATGGGAGTTTCGAAATGATATATATTTTGTGTAAGTTGGGTTGGGTTGAGTAAAACCCTAGAGATAATTATATCAATATTTTCAGCAATATATTAAAGTACAAATTATCAGAGAAATGTGTGGCATGAGTTGAATATTATGCATAAATAACTTTATCAGTCTATGGAAAAGTATATATGTAGACAGAGATATGATTTTTTATATATACAGTACCATAGTACGACAATGCTTTTTATAAAGCTACAGTGTAACCGAGTTTATACGGAGTTTATACAAATTTTATACAAAGATTTATACAGAGTTTATACAGATTTTATACAAAGATATAGAGTTCTATATATAACTACAGTACAGAGTTTTATACAGATATTTTATACAATAATATAGTATTCAATATAGAATTATATCGTTCTTTAAGGAACTATAGTACATATATTTATACAAAGATACAACGTTCCCGAAGTGGAACTACAACGTTCCTTATGGAACTACAGCGTTCCCTGAGTGGAACTACAATACAGATATTTTATACAGAGATATAGTGTTCCTTATGGAACTACTGTAACGACCTGAAGAATAATGTTATTTAAATAATAAAGAGGGAGAGAAATGGAAACAGTAACAGAAGGAGGCAATCGACTTCGTTGACTAATGCTTCGCGTTCGTAATTGACATTGCACTTTGGGGTTAATAACCGAAAATTTTTCCTTGGTGGGGATTCGTCGACGAGAGTATAGCAGGACCTCGTCGACGAGAAGATGCCAAGAGAGAATTTTTGGGAAGTTTGAAATTCGTCAACAAGGGTGCAAATTCGTCGACAAACTTTTCACAGGACTCATCGACGAGGTGAGGTGGCTCGTCAACGAATCCTGTAGTATAAATAGTGCTTAAACTCAGTTTTATGCAGAATTTCAGCACTGTTCTCTCTCCTCTCTCTCTCTCTCCTACGGCCTCTCCTCCATTTCTCTTCGATTTTGGCCCCGTCAGTCGCCGGATCGACGATCTGAGGCCACCACGATGCTCCTGGCGAAGTTCCCTTCAAGTCTGCTGGGGCGGATTGTCGGTGGAATCGAGTCGATATTCTTCCCAGAATCAGGGTAAGGCCTTTTAGTCAAATTTTGGCCTTCTGGTAGCTGTAGGAAATGATGTAGGTTAAAAAATATTGATATTTTGTTCTGGAAAATGTGGTTTTCAGGGTGTGGAATAGGAAGCCCTGTGGGTGTAGGACCAGTATACAATAGGGGCTTTTTGACAATTAGGTAAGAGAAACATGCTATGCTAGGAAAACCTAGTGTAATTTCAGTATAAAGTTTGTGTTTTTACTAAATTATTATTTAGAGCAGAAATTTATGCAATTTATTATTGAGGTTAAAATATTTTAAATTATTGTGTGGCATGAGAGTATGAATACAGTATAAAATCATGTTTATACAGTATTTTCAGGAATATGTTTTACAGAATATACAGAGAATGAAATGCATTTACAGTATTTTTCAAAATACCATGATTTTAAAGTTTTACAGCACCATAACAGGTAGATTTACAGTTTATCTCAGAAAGATACAGTTATTACAGAATCATGATATAGTTAGTTGTATATAGAAACGTATTATATAGTATCAGACCCTGATGGATCAGACAGCAGAGTACGGTACCGTAGCTACAGATATTCAGATATTCAGTTCAGAGTGCAACCACTTATCTCGGATACTAAGTGGTATGAGGTCGATCGTGCCTAGTTGTAGACAGGCTCCCCATCAGATATGGGTTGAGAATGGCCAATCTAACCGAGGAGTAGAGTGGTTTACCCTAGTCAGCCAGCTAGGATAGATCCAGCCTTCAGACCGTACAACCCTATCATGAGGGGTTAAATCATGACATACAGCTATCTAGGGAAATATTCTCAGATATTATAGTATTATCAAACTTTCTGAAATAGTAGTATTATTATGAAAAGTAACTTCATGCAGTTTGACATGTTAAATTATGTAGTTAAAAGGGTTATAATATTTTATGTAGTATCAGCATTTTCAGTTTTAGTTATTCGTACTATTCTTAACTCTAATTAATTTTTACAGATCTACAACTCAATAGCCACACACTAGTGATAGCATGTTTCGTCTTACTGAACTTTGACTCATCCTAGTGTTGAATTATTTTTCAGGTGAGCCAGTTAGGCGAGCGAAGCAGGCTCGTAGATAAATGAGCTGTTAGTCTACCTATGGAGGGTGAGTGTTTTGGGGTTCAATTTTGTTAACCCTTGTATTAGTATGAGCAATTCTTGAGAGTATAGTATATAATATGTAATATTTGTGGAATATTACTCTGGTATTGTGTATATATATATAAGGTTGTGTTTCATGTTACTTGCTTTCCGCTGTGTAGGAAATTGTTTTAATTTAAAATAATAGAGAATTTATCTTTATAAGGAGGTTATTACAAATGTGGTATCAGAGCCTAGGTTGCTAGGTTCTGTAGACTTTAGAGTACAGCGGAAGCAATACAAGAGTATAGGGAAGAATTTGAGGTTTATTCTATGATCTGGGTACAAGATTTTCCGTGGTGATTTTTGTGTTTTTCTTGGAGTGACGATTTCAGGAAAATCATAGTAAACTATCGTCGAGTTGTGTGTCTACGTTACAGAACTAGATTTTGAGTTAAGAATGGGGAGAGTAGTTAATTATAAATATAGGATTTGAGTAGCATGAAATAGATAGGGTCTGTGTAGAAGATATGGTTCTTAAGTGTGTTTTTTGTTTTTCAGGATGGATCCAGGAAGTAGCGGTACGAATGTTGAGAGGGATGGAGCAGGACCTTCTAGTATGGGAGGTGCTGATACTGATGTCGTTCTACGTAGCGTCACCCAATAGGTGATGGCTGAGATGACCAGGAGTTCTAGGGAGCATGGTTGTTCGATCGAGCAGTTTACGAGGATAAAGCCCGCATCCTTTGCTGGAGGAGATGACTCGATTGTAGCTGAAAATTGGGTCCAAGATATTGAAGAGACGTTGGCTGTGCTTCCTTGCACAGATGAACAGAAAGTGGTATTTGCAACATTTAAACTGACAAGGGAGGCAAAGCGTTGGTGGAGATCAGCACGACTGATAGAGGAGTAAAGGCTGGTTCTAGTGTCGGTGACTTGGGATCGATTCAAGGAGCTGTTCTTAGAGCGATATTTTCCTTCTGTTGTTCGGAATGTGAAGGCAGCAAAGTTTCTGCATCTGGTACAAGGGGCAGATGACTGTATCCTAGTATGCAGCTCGGTTTATCGAGTTGTCACGTTTTGCTCCACATCTAGCACCTGATGAAAAGAAAAATGCCACGAAGTTTAAAGAGGGATTAAAGAAGAACTTGTTTGAGCAGGTGATTGGCTTCAAAGCTCAGACATTTATAGAGATTGTAGATAGGGCTGCGATTATTGAGAGTAGTATACAGAGGGGTATAACGGCTCAGAATCAGAGGAAGAGGCTTGTGCCTCAGGGTTTGCAAGCTGGCTCCAGTAGGG
Organism: Malania oleifera; assembly: GCF_029873635.1. Classification (NCBI taxonomy): domain Eukaryota; kingdom Viridiplantae; phylum Streptophyta; class Magnoliopsida; order Santalales; family Ximeniaceae; genus Malania; species Malania oleifera. Next base: position 49,812,391 of record NC_080426.1, read on the forward strand.
GTCCATGGAGAAGAGGTCGTGATAAAGGAGATCAAAGGCAGACGACAGGACCCCGTGAGAATCAGGGCACGTTGTTTTTCCCGGTATGTCAGACGTGCAGGAGACGCCATTCGGGAGAGTGCTTGGCTGGGAGAGGTGTATGTTAAGGGTCGTAGTTCATATGTTATGATATGCCAAAATTCATGAAAGTATTATCTTGACAGATATTAGTATGAAACAATTATGTATCATTATTTGAGATTTACTATATGTTATCAAAACCTGGAGGGCTTGGTTTAGGCTTTCACGAAACACGGTACCGTAGCTATATGTCTACCACACGTCGTAAGGGACTGTGGGAGAACGGAAGTCGATGTGGTTTTATGATAGTGCAGGCGCCCCTCTAGTAGTCCGGGTCAGGAGGGGCAGTCTCATCGTACTTACAGACTTATGTTGATCTAGCGCGGTTGGCTAGTCATTGCTAGGTCCCGCCTTTGGGCTGCACAACCTAGTCATGTGGGGGTAAGACATGACACCAGCCAGCTATCCATCTAGGGTGTTATTTCATGTACAATTATATAATATGATTTTCATGTATAGAAACTCAGTATGTTATACCATGTTATGATAAATTAAGTTTTATCCAGATATGATACAAACAGTTTTACCAAGTATGATTTATTTACTGTTATATGTATAACAAGAAAATACTCATGTTGTCACACACTGATGTTAGTTTATTTCCCTTACTGAGAGGTGTCTCACCCCATCTATATAAACATTTCAGGAAACCCAGATAAAAGAGCGGATAGAGCTCCGCAGCGTCAGAGGTCAACTGTCCTACCCTGTTAGAAGGTTAAGTCGGGATGCTAGGGTCTAATGGATTTTTGGGCTATAACCCTAGGGCACCTTTTTGGTCTTTTGGGGATCTGTACATGTATATGACAGGTTTGGTAAAACTCTGGTATTGTGTTGTTAGATGATTTGATATGTATATATGATTTTACATTTTCCGTTGTTTAAGTAACAGAGTTGTATTTCAAGTATATCCCTAGTACCCATGGGTCTAGGTTAATTATGTTTTATCAGTTGAACAAGATATCAGGCTTATTATATTAAATGCTATTATAAATAAATAAATAAATATATATATATATATAAGGTAAAATAGAGAGGTTGTTACAATAATGACCACCGTATTCTTATTAATTTTCATACTTCCTTACATTAATTAACAACATATTAAGTAGGCAGTAATACATATTAATTTTATTTTTCTTTACCTTGAGACTAAACGCATAAAGTATTTTTATATTAGTTTGTCTTATAAATTAAAGTGAATTTGACTCCCTTTTGAGAACTCTTTTCTAATTGTTCATGGTTATTTGATCTCTTTTAAAATTGAATTCTTTTATATAATTCTTTTATCACTCTAAATTTTTGGTGATCAATTTCTAAGAACTTAACCCTTCTTTTGTAGCCCAAATAATGTGATATAAATTAAAGTTGACACTACTAGTCAAAGATGACAATTCTAGGGTAAGCTAATTAGTTTTTGGTGAAGAGGTATGAAGCTATCGCTTACTTGAGAGACAATAGTGAGATGTTTTCAATGATAACTCTAACAAAGATTTTGTTAACCTCATAGGCAATGATGTTGCTTAGGGTTTGGGCATTCTACATGGGGGTATATTTGAATTGAGTTGACACAGTAAAATACTCAAACTTGACTTGACTAAAAAATGTTAAGCTTGAAACTCGACTCAAACTCGACCAATCTCAAAATTGTTAAACTCGAACTCGACTCAATTAGAAATTCTTAAAACTTGGGCTTGACTCGATTAAGATCGACTCAATTGTAATTAAATACTAAACACATATAAATATATATACTGTTCATAGATATATTTATAAAATATATATTATATGACTAATATAATATAAAAATAATAAATTTAAAAAGTTCACTTAGACTCAAAAATTGACTCAAGTGCTATTATCAAATTCAAACTTGACTTGTTATAATACTTGAGTAACTCGAACTTGACTCGAATTCATGTAGAATCGAGTCGAGTCGAGTCAAGACTGGATAGCTTTTGAGTAGGTTTGACTCACCTACACCCCTAATTTTACATCATGATAATGATATGAAAAGACTCCATGGTTGTACGATTTTTATGACCATCACTTAAATACTATATTTGAAAGAAAAGAGAGAATAATAGAATTTGTTATAATATAAAACACTAACTTAGTGTCTTCCTCTCTATCGATAATATCTCTATTGTTCAATGCCCTCAAAGGTTGGTGCAATTGGATGTGGGTGAATTGAAAGCCTCCCTAGTAATAGAAAATCTTGGATTCGATTCTGCGTAAAGATTAGTCCTTGATCAACTAGAAGGGAGCTACGAAATCGATCACGTCCTCGCATGATTTGATGTCATCCAAAGTGTTCAAAGGGATCTTCCATAATAGAATTCTAGGTTGTTCAAAACACCCCCACACACACACAATGACCATCATACTCTTATTGACTAATACCCGCTAAAAAAACATTAATAATATATTACGTAACAAGTAATACTAGCTAATCTTATTTCTTTAACTTGAGACTAAAGATATAAGTGTTTTATTATTTTTTTTTATAAGTTAAAAGTGAATTCGACTAACTTCTTTTTGAAAACTCTTTTATGATTGACTTCAATCTTACTAAACTTCTTTTAAAATTGACATCTTTTTACAATTCTTTTGTAGCTCAAGTATTGCGAGTTCATTTTTTTAAAATAATAATAATATTATTACTTTGTCCCAATGTTTGATACTCATAAATTGTAATGAAAAACTATATATGGAGAAATTTTAAATACCAATTTCACTACAATTTATTTTATTTTTTTATGGAATAAATAAACCATAACTCTTTTTCATACAATGTTTTTTTTTTTTTTTTTGGTTGATGACTTGACGTTCTTGCCTTTCACTTAGGCGACACCAAATCAGGCGATAAAAATATTACCATCTGCCTATTAATGCATTTCTAATAATTCATCATATAGATTACAAGTGCAGAATCAAATTTAAAACCTTGACATCACCAGACATGAACTTTGCCCTTACCATTTAAAATAAATTTTTTTTTTATTAGAGTACATCAGATATTTTTTTGATGTGTCAATTTTGAGATGTAATATTAAATATTTGCTTTCCAGATGATTATTCCAGCTCATATTGTTCAATAAAACATTAGTTGAAAATTTCAAATAATAATTGGGTTACCATAAGAGGAATTAATTTTCAATGAAATAAAAAAGGAATTCAAATAATTCCAAAAATATAAAATTTTTAATGACTTAAAAAGATAATTTTAGGGCAATATTTTAAAAAGTAGTTTAGTAAGAATCATTGTAAGACAATAAAAATAACCACAAAACTTTAAAATTTAAAATCTTTAGGGTACTAAAGCTAATTCCAATTCAAATGCAAAGGACAATTTAATAATTTATAAAAAAATTTTAAATAAATATTATTTTAATTGTAACATTTAAAATTATCCTAAATCTGTTTTTCTTTTATGGTTAGGATTTTTTTGTCCGATTAAAAGTTCATATTAAGTTTATTTATGATACAAACTTGTCTTTTATTGAATACATCTTTTCACTTGTCATCCATCTCAAACCTGAAATTCTAGGATCAAATTTTTGTTATAATATCAATTTTGAATTAAGAAAACTTAAATGTTAATAATGTGCAAAATTAAATTTTTATTTATTAATTTATTATATATTTTTCATTTCAACTTTTAAGGTAATTTTTAAGTTCCAAATACTCTCACCATAAAAGTATTGAACTATTATTACATGGAAATTAAAAAATAATTTTAATACTAGAAACCCAAATTAGAAAGAATTTTTTCCCACAGTTTCTTTTCTTTTGAGTCCAATGAGAATAATAATTTGTAAATCTAACCCTATGATGCTAATACTTTTTTTTTTAGTCAATTGAAAGCTCATATTGAGTTTGAATTATATAACGGAAGATAGTTTATCTCTCATCTCATATTGATTCTCACTCTCGTTCATATTGAGATTTGAGTTGCACCACGTGAGATAATTTATATCTTATTTCATATTTCTTCTCATTTTTTCTTAAATGTCTAATCCTTGTTCTGAAAAAAAAAAAAAAAAATTCTTTTCCCCACATATTTATTTTATTTTTTGGTTTGGTCCCGAAAGAATCATAAATTGCAAAATCAGACCCATCACTCTGCTTTCACGAGTTTTTTCGCGGATTATCTTTTTTTTTTTTAAATATATTAAATAATACCTCTTTCAGGGAAATATTTCCCAGAATGACTCTGACATAATCTCGCTACTCCAAGTAGCGAGATTTACTTTTGACTGAAGGGCTCGTGTTGACGCGTGGCAAATCTCGCTACTTGGAGTAACGAGATTTTCTTGGGATACTTATTGCTCTGCCAACCGCCTTTTGATGCGTGGTAAATCTCGCTACTCCAAGTAGCTTCTGGCCTACTAGTTGAGGCTGCTGCTTATTATCTTGTCCTCTTTTCTTTCATGCAGTTGTCGCTGCCGATTTGGCATTTGTTGTTGCTTATTTTCTTCTACCCCCATTCTTTCCCACTTATGTGCCAGTAGCTACCACCTCCACCTTAAAATCTTCATCGCTGAAATCATCGTTTTCATCTTCCCCATCAGATATCTCTATAACAGTTAACGACTTTTCTGTGCTACAGCCCTTGATACTTTCTTCCTCGCTGACACTTGGGGAATTTCATGTTAATTCCCAACATCAAGAACAATAACTTTTGAAATGAGTAGAAGACTCGATAAGTATAATTGTAGTAGTCATTGGAGGAGTAATGACTAGTCTATCTGATCTGAGATCATCAGGGTGTTTCCTTACTTGGACAAATGGTATGGTTTGGAGCAAATTGGCCAGGGTGATTGCTAATCAGAGATGGATTCTGGGGGATCTGAAGGCTAAGGTTGAATTCCTTTTCCCTGGGATTCTCTCTAATCACTCGATTTGCCTAATTTCCCTGTTTGAAGAGGGGTGTCTGGGAAGACGATCTTTAAAATTTTTCAACATGTGGACTCTAAACCATAATTTTCTCGACATTATCATACAAGGTTGGGATGCGCAAGTCTAGGGCTTTGAGCAATTCAAATTGGTGAGGAGACTTCAAGGCTAGGGCTTAATGCATTCCATTTCTCCCACATTTCGGCTAGAGTATAGAAGGCTGGGAATGATGTGATCGAGCTCATAACAAAAACTGCACGACAATCCCTCGCATGGTGACCTAAAACTACTATTGAATGAAAGGAGAGGGATTGTGAAATGATAGATAGGAAAGGAGAAGGACTGTGAAATGATAGGTGGTCTGGGTGTGCTGGATCTAAAAGTTTGGAATCTTTCTTTGCTCACAAAAACACTCTGGAATATCCACTCTAAAAAAGACTCTCTCTGATCCAAATGCGTCAATCAAATCTACCTGAAAGGTTCAAGTTTGTGGGAGGTCAGGATAACAAATGATGAATCCTTACTATACAAAAAGCTCATTGGAATTAAGAACCAGATTATGTCAAGATGTGCGAACCACCTGGATGCATTGCTTCAGCTTTTTGAGGAATGAGACCTCGATCATTCTAGCTCTTCCATTTGCTATAACTTCTAAATAACTAAAGGAACTACAGTTCCTTGGTCCATGGTGGTTTGGAATAGTGAAAGTACCCCTATACATGCTTTCACTCTTTGGCTGGGAATTATAAGGAAACTACCTACTTGTGATAGGCTTATTGGGTTTGAAGGAAACTTGTATTGTTCCTTTTGGTTGGTAAGAGAGTTGGTCTGACCTCTACTGTTTATCTCATATGGAATGCCATAAATAGGAAAAGGTTTGAAGGAAAATTCATATTCCCAATGGAGTTGATTGTGACCATTCAAAAACATATATACACAGTACTAGACCAAAAGACCCCTAGATTGCTCAAGCTCTTTTAAGATCCTGAGTGTTGACTTTATTGCTTGTAATTTTGATGGGACTCATTTCCTCCCTATATCTGTCCAGTGTTCCATGTAAATACTCATTTTGATCAACATATTTACTTTTCAATCAAAAAAAGAGTATGATAAATTGATGGATCATCGACTCTCTTTGTGCTACAGATAGCGGCAATAAATGGAACATAAAATTTAAATATTTCCTACTTAATAATAAAATATATAAAAATTTTTCTATTTAATTAAATATAATTACTGTATATTTATAGTGTATGATTGTTATATATTACATTTTAACTAAATTACAAATTTGTAAATTAAGAAAATCTCGCTACTCCAAGTAGCGATATTTAAAAGCGAGCCCTATTCTTGCAGAGTCACGTGGCACCAAAATCTCGCTACTTAGAGTAGCGAGATTACGTTAGAGTCATTCTGAAAAATATTTCCCTGAAATGCATATTATTTAATATATTTAAAAAAATAATAATAATTCGTGAAAAAACACCTGCTTTCACCAAATTTAATGACCTCATCTGTCTCCAAACTTTGAATTAAATGTTACAGCTGTGAATCCCACCCAACTTCCCAGAAATTAAAATAAATAAATACCTCTCACTATTCCCTTCTCCTTCCCCTCCCCCCCTCCTCCTCCACCCCAAATGTATACCACCTCCCCCACGCCTCCCCTTCGCCTACAAATGTCCTCCACCAACCCCACCACCACCGCCGCTTGCAGCGCCCCTCCCACCACCGCCGCTTGCGGCGCCCCTCCCACCACCCTCACTGGCTCCACCACCACCACCACTGTCACCACCACTACCACAACCACCGCCACCTGCCCTACTCATAGGTCCATCAGCCGGAGCGTCACCAACCTCGGCCTCGGCTACGCCATCGCCATAGCCCTCGGCTTCTTCGTCGTCCTCCTCTCCACCGTCCTCCTCGCCTCCTACCTCTACTGCCGCGCCTCCCGCCGCCGCCGCTCCTGCCACTCCCGAAACCCTAACCCTGATTCTGGCTCCGACGGCATCATGGTCTCCCACAAATTCTTCGCCGCCGGCCTCGATCAGACTGTCATAAATTCGTACCCAAAGTTCCCGCCCGTCAAATCCTGCGATCTCGGGAACGCGGATACGATGTTTACGATGTGTTCCGAGCCATGAGTTTAGTTTTGTGTGTATGAGAATAATTTTCATAAAATTGTATTTTATCAGAATAATGTGATTTTTTCAAAATAAGTAAATTTTTTTTAATTTTCAGGAAAATCATGAAATAAGTATAGGAACTATGTTTAAAAGTATGGTATTAAAACAGTATAGGAATTTCAAACTATGTATGTTAAAATATATGTCGGCATAAGCGTCATGATTTTACCTGATATAATATGACAGCATAAAGGCCATGGTTTTTACATGATATAATATGCCGGCGTAAGGGTCGTTATTTTTACATAATATACTATGTCGGCGTAAGGGTCATGGTTTTATATGATATGCTATGTCGAAGTAAGGGCCGTGATTTAGAAGATACAAAATGTCAGGGTAAGGGCCCAAGTTTATACGTTATGATATGTCAAAATTCATAAAAGTATTACCATGACAGATATTAGCATGAAACAGTTATGTATCATTATTTGAAATTTACTATATGTTATCAAAACCTGGAGGGTTTGGTTTAGGCTTTCACGAAACACGGTACCGTAACTATATGTTCATGATAATGTATATGTTAGTGCTACCACACGTCGTAAGGGACTGTGGGAGAATGGAAGTCGATGTGGTTTTGTGGAAGTGCAGGCGCCCCTCTGGTAGTTCGGGTCAAGAGGGGCAGACCCATCGTACTTATAGACTTATGTTGATCTAGCGTGGTTGGCTAGCCATTGCTAGGTCCCGTCTTTGGGCTGCACAACTTAATCATGTAGGGAGTAAGACATGACACCAGCTAGCTTTCCATTCAAGGTGTTATTTCATGTACAGTTATATAAGATTATTTTCATGTATAGAAACTCAGCATGTTATACCATGTTATGATAAATTAAGTTTTATCCAGATATGATACAAACAGTTTTACCAAGTATGATAAATTAAGTTTTATCCAGATATGATACAAACAGTTTTACCAAGTATGATTTATGTAGTGTTATATGTATAATACAAAAATACTCATGTTGCCTGTCACGCCCTGAACCCTGAAATGGGCCCTAGGGGTGAATTAAGTAACCTAACCTGTCTCTGTATCAATATAAACCATACACGATACCATATACAAGAGGGTCCGATCCCGTGGGGTAATGAATGCCCTATATACATACATACAAAACATGTCCATACTCATCAATATACGCAGCGAAATACGGCCTTTCTTTACATCAAATTGTACCATACTAGAGTCTATACCATACAAGGTTAAACATTCCCACAAGACTATACATACTACGGGTGTCTACAAAATCCATCACGACAACCCGGTTACAAAACTCGTATCTATCAGGTACTAGCAGTAGCTAAACACACCCCCGCTTCCGGATGCTAGGATGTTAGTTTCGGCTACTCAAAGGACCTAAAAAATATTTGTATATATTTGGGGCGAGACACCTCTCAGTAAGGAAGAAAACAGGTTATATCAGTGTGTGACATACCAGTGTCATTTTCATACTTCATAACACATACATACGATACAGTTTGAAACACATACGTACAGTTTCAAAACAAGTTCCATACATTCCCATACAATTCCATACAGTTCCAGTATTTCCACAAAATCCATTCTAGTTCATACAATACTCAAATACATACATACATACATATGGTCAGTGTCGTCACACTACTCACAACTGCACAAGTCACCTAGTCTCACAGTGGTTACGTCCCAACACATTAAACTACGAAGGTTTCCGACTCAGGCCCAATAGTGAATCCATTGCTACATATGCAACTACACAAGGTCACCTGGTCTAACCCTGATTACGTTACCATGTGCAAACTACGCTGCGTCAACCTAGGCCCACTGTGGTCCATTGCTACATTCGATGACCAACCGAATCATACTGGTGATATTTTGCACCCCGGATATAGAGCCGACCACTCTTGCCCACGGTAGTTAGCCGTTACAGGGCACAGCATACGGTAGTTAGCCGCCCCTAGCTGTTACGGTGTACGGTAGTTAGTCGCCCCTAGCCGTTTCACAAAACCTGGAATCACTTTGGAACTCACGTCCCTATACATTTCAGCGTATGGTAATAAGCCGCCACATAACTATTTTTCACAAATACTTGGAACATTTACTTACATACACACATACCACACTTATTTGGTTTATGGCAAATCATATCGTTTACAATTTCAAGTATACAGTTTATGCAAATATGGATTACAGTCACCTCAATAATACAGTTTAAACAACACAAACGGTTTTCCAATCAAATAAGAGATGATACCTGAAATCTCCAATTTTCTCGAAAACTATAACCCAAAAATCCCGTGTTTTTACTCGATAGATTTCCCCAAATAAGTAGTCAAAACATACATACGATCGTAGCCTACAGGCTTACCGATCCTGATTTCAAAAATGAACTGATATAAAGAGAATCCTCTTACCTCAACCCGAAACCAAATTACGAACTCTACGGCCCTCAAAACTACAAACCGAGACTCCGAAATCTACAAACCACAATACTAAACATGCTTATAATCCATACTACTACACATATACCGAATCAATAATGAAAACCAAGCCTTACCTCGATTTTGGCTCGAAACCCGAAAATGCTCGAACCGAGATTCCGATCCACAGAAGTTGTAGAGAATCCCTCCACGATCCTCGTGGTAACCTCAGATTTTTGATTCTATTAACGACCGGCAAGGAAATCTAGAGAGAGTTTAGAGAGAGAGAGAGAGAAAGTAGAGAGAGAGGTGAGGAAACTTAATGAAGAAGAAAACCAAATTTTCCTTTTATACCCCCTTTGACTCGCCCAATTTTTGTCGACGAAAAGTACCTTCGTCGACGAAAAGTCAAGGATTTCGTCGCGGATGTCAGCAGCCTCGTCGACGAAGTCTGATATTTCAATTTCTCCAGACCTCTCGGCTTTTCTTCATCGACGAACCTCTGAATTTCGTCGACGAAGAGTCTACTGCCTTTGTCGACAAAAGCTGGCTTCATTGACGAAATCTGCAAGAATCCATTTTCTATTTTTTCCGGGTTCTTACAATCTCCCCTCCTTACAAAAATTTTGTCCTTGAAATTTGCCATCTCTCATTACAATACATTCATACTACTACATACATACTCACTCTAAAGCGAAACCAAACTGTCATGACAGACACATACGTACCAAGCTGTCACAATACATACATACTGATACCAAGCGGTCACCATCCATACATTCTCTAGAGGACACGGCAGCCATTTATACGCAACCCCATTACAATACGTACATACACACTCTAGAGAATACGGTGGCCATGATACCCAGCTGTTACGATACATACATACTCTACGAATACGGCGGCCATTTATACGCAGCCACGTTACAATACATACATACACTTCCTCACTTATGGTAGAAGAAAATACCGTGGTTACATACATACAAGTCTCAGGAGTTTACAATACAACAAGACCCACCCAAAGACTAACCACCAATACCATACGATAACAGGGTATTACATACATACATACTCATACTACCCTGCTATCAAAATACTACTCAAACAGTTGTGGATACTTCCGGCGTATCTCCGTTTATAGTTCCCAAGAAGCCTCCTCTACCTCGTGGTTTTGCCACAATACCTTCACTAACAGTATCTCTTTTGTATGGAGCTTCTGAACTTTACGGTCCAGAACCTGAATAGGCATCTCCTCGTACGCTAAAGTATCCTCAAGCCCCAACTCATCATAGCTGATAACATGTGAAGGATCCAACACGTACCTTCTTAGCATAGATACGTGAAACACATCATGGACCCTCGAAAGTGCTGGAGGTAATGCTACTCTGTAGGCTACCGGACCCACTCGCTCAAGTACCTCGAATGGTCCGATATACCTCGGGCTCAACTTGCCCTTCCTGCCGAATCTCATCACCCCTTTCATTGGAGCAATACATAGAAAAACCTTACCTCCCACTTCAAACTCTAACTCACGGCGGTGAACATCCGCGTAACTCTTCTGCCGACTTTGAGCTAATCTAATCCTCTCCCTGATTAAACCTACCTTCTCAGACGCCTGCTACACAAGTTGAGGTCCTAAAACCTGACGTTCACTGACCTCATCCCAATACAAAGGAGATCGACACCTCCGACCATACAAAGCCTCGAACGGTGCCATCCCTATACTAGCCTAGAAGTTGTTGTTATAGGCAAACTCCACTAGTGGCAGAAACTGAATCCAACTACCACCGAAGTCCAATACACAAGCCCGTAACATATCCTCCAAGATCTGTATCGTCCTCTCCGACTGTCCATCAGTCTGGGGGTGGAACGTTGTACTGAAAGTAAGCTTCGTCCCCAATGCTTCCTGCAAGCTCTTCCAAAATTGAGAAGTAAACCTCGGATCCCGATCTGAAACAATGGACGCCGGAACTCCGTGCATTCTCACAATCTCATGCACGTACATATCAGCTAGTCTACCCAAAGGGTAGCTAACCTTCATCGGTATAAAGTGAGCAGATTTTGTCAACCTGTCCATAATTACCCAAATAGCATTCTGCCCGTGAAGTGTTGTCGGTAATCCGGTAACAAAATCCATGGAAATATGCTTCCATTTCCACACCGGAATAGGCAAAGGCTGTAATGGCCTTGCCGGCCTCTGATGTTTAGCTTTCACCTGCTGATACGTCAGACACTACTCCACAAATTGGGCAATATCCTTCTTCATACCACTCCACCAGAAGGACTCGCGCAAATCTCGATACATCTTCGTACTACCCGGATGTACCGTATACAAAGAACAATGCGCTTCCTCCAGAATCGTCTTTCTGATCTCCTCATTGTTTGGAACATATAGCCTGGTCCCAAACTTCAACACACCTCTATTAGAGATGTTAAAATTCACAGTCAAACCCTGCTACACTTTCTCCACAATCCCAGCTAATTCTGCACCATTAGCCTGCGCGGCTTTAATACGCTCAAACAAGGTTGGCTAAATCACCAAGCTAGCAATGAAAGCCTGATGATCACCAAACACCATTTCCATGCCAAGACTTTTCAGATCTCGCCTGACATGATGCTGAGCTACAACTGCAGATACTACTGCATGTTCTGACTTACGACTCAACGCATTTGCTACCACGTTAGCCTTTCTTGGGTGATAGCTAATCGTACAATCGTAGTCCTTAATCAATTCTAGCCACCGCATCTGCCTCATATTCAGCTCCTTTCATACAGATAGTGTCGCCAGATCTTCAATGCATATACCACGGAAGCTAACTCTAAATTATGTGTAGGGTAATTCTTCTCATATTCTTTCAATTGTCGAGAAGCATACGCCACTACCTTACCCTACTGCATAAGCACACATCCCAAACCCTTCAGAGACGCATCGCTATAAATCACATATCCACTATCCCCCGAGGGAATAGTCAACACTAGAGTAGTAACCAACCGGTGCTTCAACTCCTGAAAGCAATGCTCGCAATCACTAGTCCACTCAAACTGAACTCCCTTCCTGGTTAATCGTGTCAGAGGTCCAGACAGTTTAGAGAAACCCTCTACAAACCGACGATAATAACCTGCCAGTCCCAGAAAACTCTGAACCTCCTACACACTCTTCGGTCTAACCCAGTCAACCACAACTTCAATCTTGCTAGGATCAACAGAGATACCGCCCTCAGACACCACATGGCCTAAGAACGCGACCCGATTCAACCAGCACTCACTTAGTCAGCTTAGCGTACAACTTCTTTTCTCGCAACTTCTGTAGCACTAACCTCAAATGACCTAGATGCTCTTCCGTACTCTTCGAGTATACCAGAATATCATCAATAAACACCACCACGAACTGATCCAAGTACTCATGGTAAACCCTGTTCATCAGATCCATGAACACTGCCGACGCATTCGTCAACCCAAAAGGCATAACCAAGAACTCGTAGTGGCCATATCTGGTTCGGAAAGCAGTTTTCGCTACATCCTCTACTCTAACCCTCACCTGATAATATCCTGACCGCAAGTTGATCTTTGAAAAGACCTGTGTCCCCTACAACTAGTCAAAGAGATCATCTATATGAGGCAAAGGGTAACGGTTCTTCATCGTCACTTTGTTGATCTTACGGTAATCAATGCACATACGCATCGACCCGTCCTTCTTCTTCACAAATAATACTGGAGCTGCCCAGGGTGAAACACTAGGTCAACTGAATTCCCTGTCCATTAATTCCTGCAACTGCTCCTTTAACTCTCGAAATTCTACTGAAGCCATCTGGTACGGAGTTTTAGAGATCGGTGCCTTACCAGGCAGCAACTCAATCGCAAACTCTACCTTACGATCCGGAGGTAAACTGGGTAAATCATCTAGAAACACATCCAGAAACTCGCTGACCACTCGAATATCCTCGAGTCTCAACTCATCCCATGGCGGTTCCTGCACACAAGCTAAGTACCCCTGACATTCGTCCAAGAGTAACCTCCCCGCCTGTAGTGCCAATAAGATCTGTGGCATCGAACGCACACACGATCCCACAAACTCATACTCCTGCTTCCCAGGAGGTCTGAACACTACTACTTTCTTTGGACAATCTATCACCGCATAACTGGAGAAAAACCAATCCATTCCTAGTATAACATCAAAACCCAACATGTCGTACACCACAAGGTTTGCTGGTAACTGTCTCTCCTAAATCACAACTGGGCAGTTTTCTAACACCTTACTACAAACTGATACACTCCCAGTTGGCGTAATCATAGACAACATCTCATTCATCACGCAGGTTTCTGCCTCACATAATTTCATAAAACTAGCAGATATGAATGAATGGGTTGCCCCCGAATCAAATAAAACAACAGCTTTATTCGAAAGCAATAACATGGTACCTGTCACCACATTCCCAGCGTGTTCCGCATCTACTGGAGTAAGTGAATATACTCTCGCCAGAGCCGTTGCCGGAGCCGTGGTTGCCTGATAATTTCCCCGAGGCACCTGATTACTCCGACGGTTCTGGCTCTGTGCAGGCATAATCCTTCTCTGTTCCGGACAATACTTCGCCATGTTGCCCGACTGGCCACAGTTGGAGCAAACACCCCTACATGGCTGACACTCGCCATCATGCCATTTATGGCACTTTGTGCACAGTGCGAAGGATTGATCCCCCTAAGAACTCAGCCGCTTGGTGTTCTACCGATACCCGAAACTATAGCTCTTCTTCTTCTTCCACTGTCCCTACCGAGAACCACTCTGAGAACCAGTAGATACTGACCTCTTCCCTTGTACCTATACAACCTCATCTCCTCGAAGGTCGGTCTCAACTATGGTGTCTTTATCCGCCAGAACAGAAAACTCACGGATCTGTAGCATCCCCACAAGACGGCGGATGTCTTTCCTCAGACCCTTCTCGAACCTTCGAGCCTTCTCGTGCTCATTCGGAACTAAGTATGGTGCAAATCGAGATAACTCGATGTATCTGGAAGCATATCTCTACACCAACAAAGTCCCTACGTCAGGCCTGAAAACTCATCAGCCTTCGCATCCCGAGTGGAGACCGGAAAGTATCTCTCGAAGAATACCTCCTTGAAGCGGCCCCACGTCATATCATATGAACTAGCTCTCTGCTTCTCAAGTAGACTCACCGCTGTCCACCATCGCCCTACCTCCCCAGCCAGCTGGAAGGTAGCGTACAAGACCTTCTACTTCTCAGTGCAGTGGAGGACTCCCAAAATCCTCTCGGTCTTCTCAATCCAATCTTCCGTCACAATCGGATCCGGTCCTCCTGTAAATGTCTTATAAATTAAAGTGAATTTGACTCCCTTTTGAGAAATCTTTTCTAATTGTTCATGGTTATTTGATTTCTTTTAAAATTGAATTCTTTTCTATAATTCTTTTATCACTCTAAATTCTTGGTGATCAATTTCTAAGAACTTAACCCTTCTTTTGTAGCCCAAATAATGTGATATAAATTAAAGTTAACACTACTAGTCAAAGATGAAAATTCTAGGGTTGGCTAATTGGAGCCCTCTAAATGAACTTTTGATGTTAGTTTTTTGTGAAGAGGTATGAAACTATCGCTTACTTGAGAGACAATAGTGAGATATGTTTTCAATGATAACTCTAACAAAGATTGTGTTAACCTCATAGGCAATGATGTTGCTTAGGGTTTGGGCATTCTACATGGGGGTATATTTGAATTGAGTTGACACAGTAAAATACTCGAACTTGACTTGACTAAAAAATGTTAAGCTTGAAACTCGACCAATCTCAAAATTGTTAAACTCGAACTCGACTCGATTAGAAATTCTTAAAACTCGGGCTTGACACGATTAAGATTGACTCAATTGTAATTAAATACTAAACACATAAATATATATATTGTTCATAGATATATTTATAAAATATATATTATATGACTAATATAATATAAAAATAATAAATTTAAAAAGTTCAATTAGACTCAAAAATTGGCTCAAGTGCTATTATCAAATTCAAACTTGACTTGTTATAATACTTGAGTAACTCGAACTTGACTCGAATTCATGTAGAATCGAGTTGAATTGACTCTGAATAGCTTTTGAGTAGGTTTGACTCACCTACGCCCCTAATTTTACATCATGATAATGATATGGAAAGACTCCATGGTTGTACGATTTTTATGACCATCACTTAAATACCATATTTGAAAGAAAAGAGAGAATAATAGAATTTGTTATAATATAAAACACTAACTTAGTGTCTTCCTCTCTATCTATAATATCTCTGTTGTTCAATGCCCTCAAGGGTTGGTGCAATTGGATGTGGGTGAATTGAAAGCCTCCCTAGTAATAGAAAATCTTGGATTCGATTCTGCATAAAGATTAGTCCTTGATCAATTAGAAGGGAGCTACGAAATCGATCACGTCCTCGCATGATTTGATGTCATCTAAAGTGTTCAAAGGGATCTTCCATAATAGAATTCTAGGTTGTTCAAAACACCCCCACACACACACAATGACCATCATACTCTTATTGACTAATACCCGCTAAAAAAACATTAATAATATATTACGTAACAAGTAATACTAGCTAATCTTATTTCTTTAATTTGAGAATAAAGATATAAGTGTTTTATTAATTTTTTTTTATAAGTTAAAAGTGAATTCGACTAACTTCTTTTTGAAAACTCTTTTATGATTGACTTCAATCTTACTAAACTTCTTTTAAAATTGACATCTTTTTACAATTCTTTTGTAGCTCAAGTATTTCAAGTTCATTTTTTAAAAATAATAATAATAATATTACTTTGTCCCAATGTTTGATGCTCATAAATTGTAATGAAAAACTATATATGGAGAAATTTTAAATACCAATTTCACTACAATTTATTTTATTTTTTTATGGAATAAATAAACCATAACTCTTTTTCATACAATGTTTTTTTTTTTTTTTTTTGTTGATGATATGAAGTTCTTGCCTTTCACTTAGGCGACACCAAATCAGGAGATAAAAATATTACCATTTGTCTATTAATGCATTTCTAACAATTCACTAGATGAACTACAAGTGCAGAATCAAATTTGAAACCGTGACATCACTGGGCCTCAACTTTTCCCTTACCATTTAAAATAAATTTATTTTTTTATTAAAGAACATCATATATTTTTTTGATGTGTCAGTTTTAAGGTGTAATATTAAATATTTGCTTTCCACATGATTATTCCAGCTCATATTGTTCAATAAAACATTATTTGAAAATTTCAAATAATAATTGGGTTACCATAAGAGGAATTAATTTTCAATGAAATAAAAAAGGAATTCAAATAATTCCAAAAATATAAAATTTTTAATGACTTAAAAAGATAATTTTAGGGTAATATTTTAAAAAGTACTTCAGTAAGAATAATTTTAAGCCAATGAAAATAACCACAAAACTTTAAAATTTAAAATCTTTACGCTACTAAAGCTAATTCCAATTCAAATGCAAAGGACAATTTAATAATTTATAAAAAAAATTTAAAATAAATATTATTTTAATTATAACATTTAAAATTATCCTAAATCTGTTTTTCTTTTATAGTTAGGATTTTTTTGTCCAATTAAAATTTCATATTAAGTTTATTTATGATACAAACTCATCTTTTATTGAATACAACTTTTCATTTCTCATCCATCTCAAACCTAAAACTTTTAGGATCAATTTTTTGTTATAACATCAATTTTGAATTAAGAAAACTTAAATAATGTGCAAAATTAAATTTTTATTTATTAATTTATTATATATTTTTCATTTCAACTTTTAAGGTAATTTTTAAGTTCCAAAGATACTCTCACCATAAAAGTATCGAACTATTATTACAGGGAAATTAAAAAATAATTTTAATACTAGGAACCCAAATTAGAAAGAACTTTTTCCCACATTTTCTTTCCTTTTAAGCCCAACGAGAATAATAATTTGTAAATCTAACCCTATGATGCTAATACTTTTTTTTTTTTTTTTTCAATAATTGAAAGTCCATATTGAATTTGAATTATATAACGGAAGATAATTTATCTCTCATCTCATATTGATTCTCACTCTCATTCATATTGAGATTTGAGTTACACCATGAGCATAATTTATATCTTATTTTATATTTCTTTTCATTTTTTTTTTAAGATATCTAATCGTGAAAAGAAATTTTCTTTTCCCCACATATTTATTTTATTTTTTGGTTTGGTCCAGAAAGAATCATAAATTGCAGATCAGACCCATCACTCTGCTTTCACCAAATTTAATGACCTCCTCTGTTTCCAAACTTTGAATTAAATGCTGCAGCTGTGAATCCCACCCACCTTCCCAGAAATTAAAATAAATAAATATCTCTCACTATTCCCTTCTCCTTCCCCTCCCCCCAACCCCCCTCCTCCTCCACCCCAAATGTATACCCCCCACCCCTCCCCTTCGCCTACAAATGTCCTCCACCAACCCCACCACCACCGCCGGCGGCGGCGCCCCTCCCACCACCCTCACTGGCTCCACCACCACTACCTCGCCTACTCACAGCTCCATCAGCCAGAGCGTCACCAACCTCGGCCTCGGCTACGCCATCGCCATAGCCCTCGGCTTCCTCGTCCTCCTCTCCACCGTCCTCCTCGCCTCCTACGTCTGCTGCCGCGCCTCCCGCCCCCGCTCCCGCCACTCCCGAAACCCTAACCCTAATTCTGCCTCCGACGGCATCATCCTCCCCCGCGTAATCTTCGTCGCCGAAGACGACGACGACGACGCCGCCGATGAGAACCCCGCCGCCGGCCTCGATCAGACCGTCATAAATTCGTACCCCAAGTTCCCGTTCGTCAAATCCGGCGATCTCGGGAACGCGGGTACGATGTGTTCGATTTGTCTGTGCGAGTACAGAGAGTCGGAAATGGTGAGGATGATGCCGGATTGTCGGCATTACTTCCACTTGCTCTGTATTGATGCTTGGCTGAAGCTGAACGGCTCTTGCCCTGTGTGTCGGAACTCGCCGCTGCCGACTCCGCTGTCGACGCCATTGTCGGAGCTGGTACCGCTGTCCCAGTACCCAGCGCAGCGTCGGAGATGATTTTTCCCAATTTGGATTTCTGGGTGTTTCGCAAATTCCATCTTTCTAGTTTTTCTTTTTCTTTGTTTTGGAATTGAATTGAATTGTAAATTTTCCATATATGGGATGGTGATAATAGGGGATTTTGATTCTGGTTGATGTTGAAATAGAGAATGAAAACAGAGTAGGTGTTATCTTTAGCTGGATTATGCTGTCTGCAAGAATTGGGGAAGAGGGGCGAGGTGGGGGTGGTTTAGTTTAACAGAGAATGAATCCGTGTTCTTAAATTTTGGTTACATTTTAAGAAAATTTATGATTTATGATTTGGAACCGTGGGGAAGATTTCCAAATCATTGGGCTTCTGATTTCTCGCTGGGTAACAGTTGCTGTAGTCATGGAATTACCTTTCTTTTATTTTATTTTATTCTTGAGATTATTGTAATTATTGCTCCCGTTTTCTATTTTCAGGTTTCCTCTGTTCCAAGTTCATAAAAAAATTTATTTATTTATTTAAAGTTCACATTAAGCTAAGCTATGTCACCATTACTTACTCTCTTAGCAGGACTCCTTGAATTTATTTTTTTACCAAATACATAACTTATATTCTTGGTAAACTTTAAAGTAGACCAATCAATGAAAATTCTCAAAAACTTAAATGGATGTATCAAAGATTTTTTAAATTTTAGAAAAGCCTCTATCTTTTTATCATTCAATAATCTTTATCTTGGCCGATAACTACACAATAAAAGAAAGCACATCACTTATTCATCCCTCTCTAGAGAGAGTTTGAATATGAGATCGTCAACACAAAAATGCTTAAGTTTATCAGGATGACTTCTCCTCTTCATATTCATATACAGTGTAAGTCTACAGTTAACCATTGCAACATTTTACAACTGTCGACTGACGGAATGCCAAACAGGGCCTAAAGCAGAGCCAATTGCAAAACCTGAAAAACAGAGGTGGGGGATGGAACCCTAATGCTACGTATTATTATTGGTGGAAGATTCTACGTAGGGTCTCCAGCAAGATCACGCGTTTGACTTAGACATTAGAAAAGAAATTCAGAAGGTCAGCTGCAGCAACAACTAGGATCATTTGACTTCCAACACATCTCTTCAGCATATTCAGGAAAAAAAAAAATTCGAGGAATTTAAAAAGTCTTTTAAATAGTGAATAGAATATGCACTATGCATGAGTGTATAGCACGGGGGCTTCGGATATTATTAATTTTCCAGCATCATCGATTAAATATTCTCAATTTATTATATTTTTTGACCTTTTTAAATTAAAAAAAGTAATTAAATAACGACAAACATAGGTATTCGTGTTTTTTTGAAATGATATTTTTTATCAATTACTTTTTAAAATAATTTGCCTGCAAGATAGAGCAAAATCAAATTTTAAGATTTTAATATTTGAATGTAACTTGTTATTGAATTTAGATTTGATTTGATAAACAATTATCCTCCCTTGAATTTGTGTTAAATTTAGATAAAATATAAAATTTAGAATGAAAAAATAAGTGGTTAAAACTTAATTTTTACATTTTTTTTAATCTCAAAAATGCTTTTAAAAGGAGTATTTTTACTCAAATTGAATTAACATGGTATAACTCAACTCGATTTGAAAGTATTCAATTTAAAACTCAACTTGAAGTTGACCCATCACAAAATTATTGAACTCGAATTTAATTTAATTATAATTTCTTAAAATTCATACTTCATTATTTGATTATGAAAGGTATTAAAATAACAGTAAAATAATATGTGTAAAATATTTTTAAAAGTAATAAAATTAAAAAAAAAAAAAACTTAGTTAGACCGAATGAAACTCATGAACCTTCTTATCGAATTCAAACTTAAGTTTTTCGATTTTTTTTAACAA
Source organism: Malania oleifera (assembly GCF_029873635.1). NCBI lineage: Eukaryota > Viridiplantae > Streptophyta > Magnoliopsida > Santalales > Ximeniaceae > Malania > Malania oleifera. Next base: position 49,832,952 of record NC_080426.1, read on the forward strand.
AAAGTTTTATTAAAATATATAATTTTGAAAAATAACTCATGAAAATCCTCCCATAGAGCTCAAAACACGAAGAGAGATAATATATTATAAGGTACGACTCTGATCTCGAAGTCCTCCCCACTTCTCCTTTCATCAATTTCGTATAATATTATATCCACTAGAATAATGGCCCAGATCAAGCTCAGTGCTCTAACCCCAACCCCAAATCATCTTCTTCCTCTTATAGTCAAAGCTTCCCTTCCCCCCTCCTCCCCTGTCTCACAAGTCCAGTTTCAGGTATCGCCTAGAATCCATCTCTGTCTTCTCAATTAAACATTCTTCTAAAATTCCTCCCTGTCATCACCATTGATTTTCAAGTCCCTGTCCTTTTGTTTTTGTTTTTGTCTTCTTTTTTTTTTTGGCTTTTTCTTCAGTTCTAAAACCATCGGATTCATGGTTTCTCAAGAGGAGAGTAGCTCTTGATCATCTTCCCTTTTCTGTTTGTTCCTGAAAGCTCTGATGATTATTTTCTGTCCTGAGAAGGCAGAGATGAGAAAGCCCAATGGAATTGTGATGAGGTTGGGAACATGGAGAGGGATTCCCAAGTTCATACTGGTTTTGGGCACACTTGCTCTGCTCATCTGCTTTGCGACTTTCTTCAAATTCTACTCTCTCAGACACCATCATCTTCTTTCCAATCCCATCTGCACCCAAGCAAATCCTCCCGAGACGCGCGGCCTGACCGGGCCTGAAATCCGACTCACTCTTGAATCCATCGTCCAGAAAATCCAACAACAGATAAAAAACTTGCCTTTGGATTCACCTCCATCACCAGAATCCATGCTCAGACACGGAGCTTTCCTTGAAGACATATTGGGTCTTGTTGACTCAGTCCAAGTATCCATACAGAACAGAGGAAGTCCAGCTCCCCAGCATCCTCTGCTGACGCCAAAGAAGCAATCCAGGGAACCTGCCGATTACTTCCTCGTAGAAGAGATTCGAAAGTACGTAAAGATGAAACCGAACAGGCTGCGGAAGAAGAACTTCATGGGCACAACTGGAACCTTCACGAGCATCGGCCACGCCTGTTTTGCCATGAAGAAAGAGCTCGAGGACTACATGGATTACGACGTCGGCGAATTCTGCAACGACGATTGGAAACTAGCCCAAAAGCTGATGATCCATGGCTGTGATCCGCTCCCAAGAAGGAGATGCTTCTCGAGAGCCCCCAAGCTGTACGCCAAGCCGTTCCCCATCGACCAGTCCTTGTGGAAGCTCCCCGACGATCGAAATGTGCGGTGGAGCCATTACCGATGCAAGAGCTTCGCCTGCCTGGCAGGCAATTCATCTCCCAAGGGGTTCTTCAAGTGTGCACGTTGCTTCAATCTTACCGATCATGAAATGCCCAGATGGATCAAAGCCGCAAACTTGGACCCAAGCTCAAACGTGTCTGCAGATTTTCTCATACAAGAAGTTCTTGAAATCAAGCCTGGGGAAATCAGAATTGGACTGGATTTCAGTGTGGGAATCGGCACATTTGCAGCCAGGATGAGGGAGTTCAACGTCACAATGGCCTCTGCAACCGTCAACCTAGGGGCGCCGTTCAATGAAATGATCGCGCTCCGGGGCCTAATTCCCCTCTACTTGACCATAAACCAGCGGCTGCCGTTCTTCGACAACACGCTGGATTTGATCCACACGACGAGGTTTCTCGATGGCTGGATCGATTTGGTGCTGCTGGACTTCGTGTTGTATGATTGGGACAGGGTGTTGAGGCCTGGAGGGCTGCTGTGGATAGACAGCTTCTTCTGCTTGAAGCAGGATTTGGATGATTACTTGGAAGCATTTAGGGCGCTGAGGTACAAGAAGCACAAGTGGATTGTTGTTCCAAAGCTAGACAAAGATGACAGAGAGGTCTTCTTCTCCGCTGTCCTGGAAAAGCCTCCCAGACCATTCAGATAATCTCACATCAAATTTGAGTTCTGCGATTAACTACCCCAATAATATTAATTTTCCGAGCACTGATGATCTTCAAGATCCTCAAAATCATGGAAATATTTTATGTTCTTGTAGAGAAAATCATATGTTTTTAACCCATTTGGAAGCTTGAGATGTAGTTTAGATTCTCACCCTCAATATATATATATATATATATATTTTACTATTTTTGGTTCAAATTTCAGTTCAATTGTGATATTTCTTATACCAACCTAAATAATAAGCACTGATATTTGGGATATTTGATGTCACTGCATTTAAATAATTTAATTGATATATTTATATGAATTGAAATATTTTGTTTGATAAACAAAGAATTATATTCAAAGAGAGAAGAACCAACACCAAAAAATTTGAAAGAGAAGGCGGCGGGTTACAATGAGGCGCCGTTAGTAGACAATCAAATTCATTATAAAAAAAAAAAAAAAAAAACATTTGCCTAGACCCACAGCCAAGTGAGATACACCGCTCTACTCCAAAGCAAATTATTAGTAGAAAATTATTAATGTAAAAGAAGGCATTCCTGAATCATAAGGGTTCTCGTTTTTGTTAGACGGGAGAGAGGATTATCATAGTGTACCAAATTGTTTTGAAGTTCATAGTAATGACCAACTAACGGGTCACAAATGAGCGACCTTATTTTGTTGGGTTTTTACTTGAGCCAACGCCAGAAGACCGGATTGGAGACATCTGCAGAAGATGAACCAGTGGAAGAGGTGTTGGTGGAAAGCATCGGTGATGAACATATAGTGATACCGAGGAGGTGTTGGTGGAAAGCATCGGTGATGAACATATAGTGATACCATCAAGATAGCCATGGAGGTCATAGCCAATGAGCAATGATGTCAGTTGGGCACACCATAAAGGAAAATTGGAAGGGGTCCGCTTCAAAGGAAGTTGGGAGCCGGCATTAATTGCAACAAGAGGAGTATTACCATTGCTAGGAATCTCAAAAATGTTGATAATCATAAACTCGTGTGAAACGTGATACAAAGGTAAGAGTAAACAAAAGAGACGAGTTAAAATGGTAAAGATCTAATCTGAAAATTGATAAGAAAAAGGGCCAATAAATAGGCTTTACATCAAAACACTTCATCTTAACACTAATCACAAACTCCTATAAAATAAGATCACATACTACCACTAACCACAACTCCTATAAAATTTATTATACCATTACTACCATCATTTTTTTAAAAAAATTTTAAAACCAAATCAACATTTTTTTTTTTGGGTTCAAATCTTGACCTAATAAACCCTAAATTGCATATCTAAATAGTTTTGATACACAATTTCTTTAAGTATCGATGATTAAGTATTTATTTAAATTAGGGCTTGCTAATTAAAATCTCAAAAGTTGGTATTTATCAATTTTATTTTAGGATATATCATCTTTAACAAGCATTTATTTATGATATTGTTATTTTCATTTAATTTTTCCAAACCAAATGTATTTTTATATTTTAAAAAAATTAACCTAATTTAATATATTTTTAATTTAATTTTTTAAAAATATTGTCTCTTACCTTTAAAAGATATCAACATAGATAATTAGATTTGTTAAAAATTTTACATTTTACAGTGGTCTAGTGATAATAACATCATCTCAACCCCTTTCCTTGCTTGAGTAAATACCATCACCTTCTATATGTATAGTTAACTATCAAAGGAAAAAAAAAATTGTCCCTTCTTGGAATAAATTAAATTTTCATTTAAAGGCATAAAAAGTTATTATTATTTTTTACATTTCTTTTGTTTAAATTCAATTATTTGTGTCGAACCAGTATATATATTTACGAAGTTGATATTGATTTTCTAAACTAAGTTCCCATATTATGTCCTTAAATGCTTAATGAGATTGAATGTATAAAATAGATCAAACAACAAACCCCATATCTTGAAAACTTCTCTTATGTATTCCCTTTAATGCACGGTTTTTGTCTTTTAAAATTCTTTGAACTCGTAGCTTGATTGAGGAAAATACAACCTTATGATACATTAAGTTAAAAAAATTGGAGAGAATAATGAAAGAAACTTATATGACAGAAGATTGAGAATTCTTTTTAAAATTTAGTCTTTTTAAGTGTGTAATATCTCTCCATTTCAATTGATTTATCTTTGATCCAAGAGAAACAAGTGGTTCTTTTCTTTTAAAGACCTATTTCTCTTTATTTATCTACTCTCCAACCAAACAACTATTAAGAAATGTGAGTTTTCATAAGTATAATTCAAAATCACTACAAAAAAAAACTAATTTTTAGTGACGAAACTATTAGTGACGGATTAAATTTCGTCACAAGAAGTCTGTAATAGTGACAGTTTTAGCAACTATCACTAATACTATTAGTGACAGATTTGAATCCGTCACTAATATTTTCGTCACTAAAAATCGAAAAATATAGCGGGAAAACTCACGCATAAATTATTCCGGAAAAATATTAGCGACAATTTCTGCAGTATTAGTGATGAATTAAATCTATCACTAAAAGATAATTATTAGTGACGATTAAATAACCGCCACTACTATTATTTTACAAAAAAAAAATATTTATTTCATAATATTAGTGACGAATTTGGAGATTCGTTACTATTATCTCCTTATTAGTGACAGATTTGAGAACTATCACTAATATTTCTTTTATTTAAAAAAAATAAAAAAAAATTTATTTTATAGTATTAGCAACGAATTTGGAGATTCGTCACTATTAGCCCGTTATTAGTAATGGATTTGGGAACCGTCACTAATACTTCTTTTATTTTAAAAAAATTATTTCACAATATTAGTGACGAATTTTGGAACCATCACTAATACTTCTTTTATTTATAAAAAAATAAAAAAAAAATATTTCATAGTATTAGTGACGAATTTGGAGAGTCGTCACTATTAACCCATTATTAGTGATAGATTTGAGAATCGTCACTAATACTTCTTTTATTTAAAAAAAAAAAAATTATTTCACAATATTAGTGACGAATTTGAAGATTCGTCACTATTATCCCCTTATTAGTGACGGATTTGGAAATAGTCACTTATACTTCTTTTATTTAAAAAAAATGAAAAAAATTTATTTCATATTATTAGTGACGAATTTCCAAATTCGTCACTATTAGCATAGTATTAGTGATGAATTTGGGAACCATCACTAATAGTTCTTAAATTTCATAGTATTAGTGACGAATTTGGAGATTCGTTACTAATAGTATGACAAAAAGCCGCACGCAGGTTCCCCCAATCTCATTCCTTTCCCTCCAATTCCCCTAATCATTTCCTTCCATCTCTCAAAATCTCCAGTCTCTCTCTCTCTCTCAGTCTCTCCAACTCTCGATCTCTCTGGTCTCTCTCTCTATCAGTCTCTCCATCTCTCTTCGTCGCCGCCGCTGACGATGTGGATCCGTCCCGTCACCTTCGGCTAGGAGATGAACCGCCAGAGGCCGGCGGTGTAATTTTGGTATGTGAGGAGGGCAGTGCGGGCGAAAAGTCTAGGGCTTTGGTCGGAGTTAGTGGGGGTGCAGGCTACTAGGCTAGTGGGTGGAGCGCCTTCAATTGGGGGCGTTGATCGGGTGCGGGTGTTCTGACCGCGAGCCTTGTTTCCATTGAGGTAAGTGTACTTTAATTCTTCTTTGATTGAAATATTTATTTTCTGGACTCTCTTTATCTTCGATTTTTTTCTCGCTAAAATCGAAATGAAATTTTCATCTTAAAAATCTATCATCCGTGGTTTTTTGCTTGGTGATAGAAGAGACTCGATTTTGGGGGTTCTTGTATTTTTATTTTTTTTTATCAATAGCTTATCTATCATAACATCCAAACTATAAAGCATCATAATAAATGCAAATGTAGAATAACAAAAGAACATTTACAATATTGTTTGACCTGACATTCCATATTGCAGCTTCAAAAATCCATTTTGAGTCATCTCCAAGATTTAGGGCTGTCATTAAGTTACACTTGCGATGATACTTCAAACTAATGCAGCTATGTCTAACAAAAAGTGCAACATCCATACTTCAAACTAATGCAGCTATTATTCTAAAATTCCTAATATGTCCCTAACGGTCAAAAATTTTCCTGAGTCTATATATACCCCCTCCATTACTCATTTTTATTATTAAGATTAGAGAGAAAATCCTCCCAAAATATTTTTAATTCTTAATCATTTTTTTATACTCTCCACCAAAATATTTTTAATTCTTAATCATTTTTTTATACTCTCCCACACATTTTTATTTGAAAAATTTTTTTGGAGAGCATATATCTCTTGGGCATATTTTTAAGCAATCATTCTCATACACACTTCATATTTTGAAAATCATTTTGAGAGTATCTCTTTAAAGCATTTCCCATATTACTTTCCTTGATAAATATTTGTTTGGGAAAACTCCTTTTAGCTTGTGAGTCTTTGCAGTATCATTGCAAGATTCAAAGGCTTACACTGATTTTATTGCATAAATATTTTTGTAAGCACATTCCCAAATATCTCATACACTTCTCTTTGCAAAATATTTTAGGAGATACTATTTGGGTTTTAGATCTTTGAAAAACACCTATTGAATATCTTGTATTTAGATCAAAGATCATCATTATTATTTTCTCTCACATTTTTACATAAAAATATTTTTGAGATAAAATCAGACATACTCACTTGAGCTTATATTTCATATCATGTGTGAGTGTATTTGAACTTCATATTGTACATCATCTGCTTTGTAGAGAAGCATTCATTATTGTACAGAAAATTTTTTATTCGAATTTTGTTATATTCCTGACATATGATTGGAAGAGGGAGACTAGCCCTGTGAATAGTCCCGGATTGGCTTTGACCCGATTAGGAAAATTAGGTGCACTATCCTGGTAAGGTGTTGTATACGTTGCCGCTCCACCCGTGAAGTGAGCCTTAGTGGAATCCTTGTACTTGCGAGCCAAGGTGGGGACGTAGGCAGTATTGGCCAAACCCCGATAACATTTCTTGTGCCTGATGTTAATTAGCACAATTTATTTTCTACACTTGAATGTTTATGTTTTTAATATTGTGAATGATTGAGAAATATCGAGTCAGCTTTAATTGTTTAAATATTTGATCAGTTATTTATCAATGTGATTGGGATTGCATAGTCAAACCCTAGGTTGTGTAATACTGCTAGTTTGGATAAACCTACGAATAAATTTTTAAATACTCAATTCACCCCCCCCCTCTTGAGAATACACCAATTCCAACATCACGGCATCACTCACATCTGAAGAAGAGGAAAAGCTATTGTGTGTGTTAAGGGAGCATAGAACAGCCTTGGGATGGACTATTTTTGACATCAAATGTACAAGTCCTTCAATTTGCATGCACAAGATTTTAATGGAGGAACTTTACAAACCGTCGATCGAGCACCAGAGAAGATTAAACCCAATAATGAAGGAAGTTGTGAGAGCTGAAGTTTTGAAACTCCCCAATGCTGGAATTATTTATGTTATTTTAGACAACTCAAGGGTAAGTCCAGTACAGGTTGTACCAAAGAAAGGTGGAATGACAGTGGTGAAAAATGACAACAATGAGTTTATCCCTACAAGAGCAGTCACGGGGTGGCATGTATGCATGGATTACCACAAGCTGAATAAAGCAACAAGGAAGGATCATTTTTCACTTCCCTTCATTGATCAAATGCTGGATTGATTGGCCAGATTTTCTTATTATTTCCTCTTAGATGGTTATTCAGGGTATAACCAGATTGCCATAGCCCCCAAAGATTAGGAGAAACCTACCTTCACATGCCCCTACGGAACATTTGCTTTTATGAGGATGCCCTTCGGATTGTGCAATGCCCCAGCGACATTTCAACGTTGTGTGATGGCTATCTTTTCAGATATGATGGAAGAGATAATGGAAGTTTTCATGGATGACTTTTCAGTTTTTGGTACATCTTTTGATCATTGTTTGCATAACTTGGCTCTTGTTTTGCAAAGATGTGAAGATAAAAATCTAGTCCTAAAATAGGAGAAGTGTCATTTCATGGTTTAAGAAGGGATCGTGCTTGGCCATAGAGTATTATCTAAAGGAATTGAAGTTGATCGAACTAAAATTGCAACCATACAAAACTACCACCCCCAGAGAATGTGAAGGGAATCAGAAGCTTTTTGGGACATGCGGGATTTTACAAAAGATTTAAAAAGGATTTTTCTAAACTCTCTAAACCTTTATGTAATCTTCTTGAAAAAAATTCTGCATTTGACTTTAATGATGTTTGTTTGCAGACCTTTAATGCAATCAAGGAGAAACTAATTTCAACACCAGTTATGACTGTACCTGATTGGAGTCAACCTTTTGAAGTCATGTGTGATGCAAGTGACTTTGCAATTGGAGCAATGTTAGGACAAAGGCAAGACAAACTGTTTAGGGCCATATATTATGCAAGTCAGACATTGAATGAAGCTCAATTAAATTATACAACAACTGAGAAGGAGAAGCTTGCTGTGGTATTTTCTTGTGACAAATTTTGGTCTTACCTCATTGGTACAAAGGTGATAGTGTTCACTGATCATGCAGCACTTTGCTATTTGTTTGGCAAGAAGGATGCTAGGCCTAGGTTGATTCGTTGGATCCTGCTTCTGCAAGAATTTGATTTGGAGGTTCGCAATAAGAAAGGAAGCGAAAATTCAGTTGCTGATAATCTCTCTTGGTTGGAGCAAAAGGAAGTAAGACCAGATTCAATGATCCAAGGAGCATTCCTTGATGAGCAGTTGTTTGCATGTGATATCAAGCGTCCATGGTTCGTTGATATTGTAAACTACCTAGCTTGTAAAGTATTGCCACCAGATCTCACTTACCATCAACGCAAGAAGTTTCTACATAATGTGAAATATTATCTTTAGGATGAGCCTTTGCTTTTCAAAAGATGCCCTGATCAAATCATCTGAAGATGTGTTCTTTCTTCTGTTGAGTTGTAATATGGATATTTGGAGACCTTTATGTATAAAGGTAGTTTAGAACTCTGGTAATGTTTTGGAGAATGTATCATTTATTTCCGCCGCACTTATATAATAAATATGGTATCAGGTATACAGACGTCACTAAAGTAACACCCCGGGCCCCACGTGGCGGGTCGGACATTACACACTATGTTGCCTACCGAAACACCCCATTGCACCAACATAGGGGACCTTTAACATATCCTGAACATCACCGTTCGTCCTTAGGTACCCTGAGATGACCACAATCTCCCTGCAGTTTTGTCCACAAAACCACCTTGAGATAACCTCAATCTCCCTACAGCCCTGTCCATAAAGCCACCCCAAGATAATCCCAATCTCCCTGTAGCTCTGTCCTTGCGAATCTCCACACCAAAACTCTTCTAAGTCATACCCAAAACCTTCATGTCAAAACCTTTTCTTAACAGAGTTCCCAATTGATTAGCCTCAGTCAAAGCCTTCCCAAAAAATAACATGTTCTCCATATAAAACAATAGATACATCACCCTTTTGCATCTTATCACCCTCTTCTCTCCTGGAAGTTCCACCAACTCCCACATCTGGTTCATATACAATGACCCTATCTCCTCCACCATAGTACTCATCCTTCTATTTTTCCCTTTGTTGTGCACCGTATCTTGAAAAATAGTAGGAACCTTGCTAGTAGTAATGAATGCATAAAACACCAGATCATTAAATTCATTCCTGAATGGTGGTCTGATAGTGCATTTGGGCCCACTGTTACCCTGCTGGTATCCCAAGTTATAACTCCCTGCATTATGAATAATGTTATCTCTGCCTTGAGTCTGTAACTAAACCCGAATCACATATTTATTGCTTCTACAGTTTTTCGGCACCTATTTCTCTTCATCTACCTGAGTACGCTACACCATGGTTTTCTCACAAAAAATTGTGTCTCCACTTATCACCACATTGTTTGCTATTGGATCACCCAGCTTGAACCCACATTTCTTATACCCCAGAAAGATGTACCATCCAGACATTGCTCTAAGTTTAGATCTCACCTCACTAGAAATGTGCACAATAGGACACCCAAACACTCTCAAACTAGAGTAGTCTACCGCATAACCTGTCTAAACCTCTCCTGAAACTTTCCCATCTAGTGATACCCTTAGCGATTGGTTAAACAAGAAACGTGCCATAATCACTAACTTCACCAAGAAGTTCCTTGCAAGCCCTACATACAACCTATCATGCTGCTCACAAAATTCCTTGAACTGAACCAGTGTAATCAGTTCCAATGTGTGACCTAAGGATCTCTTTCTCAGTCTAGTTTTCCACCTCAGCCACAAGTTAAACCTAGAAAACATCTCTGACTTGTATCACATGAAGTACACTAAGACCTTTCGTGATAAACTCACGAAATACTTATGTCCACCTCGTGATGCTATCCTCACCGGTCCCCAAACATCTGAATAAATTTATTTGTGAATACCCTCTATCTTATGTGTGGTTGTTTTACACAAAATAGTATTACTTGACTTAGAATCTACAGCTGCTGTTCCACCTACAACTGTGGTACCCCGCAGTGCATAGATATTACCCATTAACTTCTACCCTTTTCATCACCATCACACACTTTCATTATCCCACTTTTAGACTTGTAACTATACTCGTTACAATCTAAGGTGCCTAATGAAATCACATTCTTCCATAGATCCAGTACATGCCTTACATCACATAAATTTCTCACAACACCATCATACATTTAAATTCTAACATTTCCTATTCCAATAATTTTGCATGAAGCATCATTTCCTATTATAACATAACCATAATTAACTGACTTGTAGGTGTTGAACCAATTTCTATTTGGTCTCATGTGATAAGAACATCCGGATTCTAGGATCCAAGCATCCATGAGACATTCTGAACTCGATGAAACATATAACATATCACCATCACTGCTCTCTGAGTCTCCTTCCACTACATTTGCAGATTTTGACGAACCCTCTTGTTTTTCATCATTCCCTTCTTCCACTCCGAACATTGCAGTTTTATGTGCCTAATTTTCCCGCACTTAACACACCTTATGTCCTTCTTCTTCCCGTACTACAACTGAGATCCGCTCAGGAACTTGCTACTCCCACATTTCTGGTTACCCTTTACCACAAACCCTTCATCATGAGAAAATTTATCACTAGCCATCTTTCTTTGATGAAAACCCAGATATGCGATTGTTACCTCTTCCAAATTCAAAGTTTCTTTGCCCCATGTTAGAGTAGTAACCGAATTCTCATAAGTGTGAGATGCGGATAGGGAATTCAATAGCATCAATGTCTTGTCTTCCTCCTCAAACTTCACGTCAACACGTATCAAATCACTTACAATCTGATTGAATGTGTTGATGTGTTGGTTCAAATCCAAACCTTCCACCATCTTAAGTTAAAACAACCTTTGCTTAAGAAATAACTTGTTCGATAAAGACTTAAACATATACCGGCTTTCCATTTTCTATCAAAATGTTGTCGAAGAATCCTCATCCATGGCATGATACAACATGTCATTAGCCAAACAAAGTCAAATGGTCGAAACAGCCTTTGATTCCAATTCATTCCATCTTGTTTCATCTATACTTTTCGGTTGAACTTCGTATAAAGCCTTCACCATACATTGCTGCACTAACAGATCTTTAACCCTTCTTTGCCACAAATCAAAGTTTCCCATTCTATCGAACTTAACAACATCGAACTTTGCAGAAGAAGTTCCAAAGGCCAATACAACAATGCTCTGATACCAATTTATTGTGAAAATTGAATGCACTACGGAATAAATTGATCTTATAACACAACACTTAAAGGTGAAATATAAAAAAATAGCAATCATGCAGATTATAATGAAAAAAATAACAATGACACAAAGAATTACATGGTTTGGCAATGCCTACATCCATGGGAGCAATCAGAAGTGTTTTTCTTACCATCTTGTGTCCAAAGACATAAACATTACATAGTTACAACATAAACCATGTCTATATAAAGTTCCCTAAGGTTTTCCCTCCAAAACCCAACCTCTCCAACGTCCTAATTCAAAATTTGAAAACAAACGCCGAGTTCTCGAGCCAAACCATCGATGGTTTGCAGAGATACCATCGATGGTTAAATACCGAGAGCAAACAGTCGAAGAAACAGACTTAGAACCATTGACAATATCCTCCTGAAAACTTTAACTACTGTTTTCTTTCGTGTATTCTCATTGTATATGCATTCCACTCAATATATGAGCCATATATCACAACTGTAAGAACCTGAACTATGATAAATGAGTTTAAATTAATAAGAGATGGGAAAATTAGGAATTTAGTAGGATTCGTTGATGAAACCAAAGTTCATTAAAAAGTTAATGTAAGTCTCGTTGACGAAGTTCAGAGGCTCGTCGACGAGGAGAAGCTAAGAGATTTCGGGAAATCGGTGATATCAGGATTCATCGACGAATCCATCATCTCGTCGATGAGCTGTCTTTATGACCTCGTCAACGAGAACACCATTTCGTCGACGAGGACGCCCGAGTCAAAGGGCTATAAATATCAATTATCATTACTTCTCAACTAAGAAAACTAAATCCTATCTCTCTCTCTCTCTCTCTCTCTCTCTCTCTCTCTCTCTGTAACTCTCCCTACTCTCTATCTCTCTAGATTTCTTCATCATTCATCATGAGAATCATAAATCTGAAGTTACCACGAGGATCGTGGAAGGATTCTCTACAAGTTCTGCGAATCAAAATCCCATTTTGGAGATTTTCGGGTTTCGGCTTAAAATCGACGTAAGGCTTAATTTTCAATTATGATCTTGTAGTTTTGTAGGAAACAGTCTTATGAGTATATTTTGTACTATTAATTGTAGGTTTTGGAACTCGGTTCGCTATTTAGGGGCCTTAGAGTTCAGGATTTGCTATTTGGGGAAAAGGTAAAGGGAATTGTGTTTATATAGGTTATTTTTTAAATCGGACTTGGTAGAACTGTGTTTCATGGTCCTGTATGTGTTTTGGCTACTCATTTGGGGGAATCTAACAGGGAAAACTATGAGTTTTTCATGATTACAGTTTTGGGAAAAAGGGGGGCGACGGGCTGCATCCCTGGTTTTGTTGAAAACCTAATGTATATGTTGATTTTTACTGTGTTATAGGGATGGTCGTGCCTTGACTTGTTTAAACTGTATTTGTTTGGAAAACCATGAATTTAGATTACCAAATGGGTGTGATTTTTTTGGTTATATGAGCATGCATGTAAGTGTGATTTGTTTAAATGCTAGTAGGAACGCGGTTCCGAATTGTTCCAGGTACTGAGAGTATCCGGCTCTATATCTGAGAGCGTATGAAATTGCTAGCCATATATTGGTAGAGTATCCTGCTCTATATCCAAGGGTGTGAGCCTATTCTGGCAGATCAGGCCAAAAGGCGTGGATCCACTTGTTTAGCACTGGTATGATGCCATGGGAGTCGGGGACTAGCCATGTGCAGATGGCGCCGTGTTCACGGGTTGGCTACAGGCCAACGCCGTATGTCGCGGGCCAGCTTTGGGCCAATGGGTGTGATGACACTGGGATTGTTGATCATGTGTGTGTGTATGCACTATTTTGAAATTAGTACTGGAACTGCATTTAACTGCGTGTATGTTGTATCATGATAACACTTAAATGCCACACACCTATATAACCTATGTTCTTCCTTACTGAGAGGTGCCTCACCCCTACTGTACGTACATTTTTACAGGTCCTTCGAGTAACCGGAATTAGTGTCCTGGTGTAGGGAGCGTAGTGGCCAGTGTACTGCGAGTAGCGCTTGGGTAAGTGCTAGGACTTGTATTTTGTGGTTTGCCGTTTTGGGATGTGTTGGGCATCCACTGTACTTTATTTGATGGAACCTTGATTTTGTCATTGTATAGACTCTGGTATGGTACTGTATGTATATAGAATGACCGTATTTCCACTGCGTGTATTTTGTTATGTTTGGATGTGTACAGGGTGCCTGGGAACCCCAAGGGGTCAGACCCTCATCCGTTGTTCTGTATCTTGGATGTTTTGTATGATACAGGGACTGGTTGGTTTACATTTTCACCCTTGGGTCCCATTTCCGGGTTTAGGGCGTGACAGTTTGGTATTAGAGCTAACCAGGTTGTTAGGTCTTGTAGACTTGGTTAGGCTTAGCTGTGAGTACATACCAGAGTATAGGATGTTGGATATGGGTAGAATTGGTTAAGGGTTTTTTGGTTGCTAGACCGGGATTTGTCAATGGTATTTCATGTTTTTCCTAGGATGACGATTCTAGTAAAAGCAGAGCAGATCATTGATAACTTTCGTGTTAGTGCGATAAGACAGACTTGGACCTGGTAGGGAGTAGCTAACACGATTAGTGTAGATCATTGTGTTAACTATATGTGTTGTAGGAATACTGATAGATTCCTATTGTGCTACAGAATAGAACCCAAGGATAATGACCTGGGAAGTGGTGTGCCTCAAGGTTTGATGAGGCAGGTGTTACGGGAGATCGGCCGGAGTGTGAGGAGACGCGAGCACTCTCCTATTGCTTCGGGGTGCATCATTAAGAGGTTCACACGCATGCATCCTCCGACGTTCTCTAGAGGACCTGACCCAACGATAGCAGAGGATTAGGTGGAGAAGTCTGAGAGGATCTTGGAGGTCCCGCACTGCATGGATAGGCAGCGAGTCCTTTATGCCACCTTTCAGCTATCTGGGGAGGCGGGTCGATGGTGGACTGTAGTGAATCTGCTGGAGAAGCAGAGAGCCGGTCCTAAAGAGATGACATTGAGTCGTTTCAAGGAAGTTTTTTTCAATAGATACTTCCCGGATTCTGTACGTGATGCGAAGACAGATGAGTTTTCTACTCTGACTCAGGGGAGTATGACGATGCACAAGTATATGGCTCGGTATATAAAGCTGTCCCGATTTGTGCTGCGTCTGATATCGAGTGAGTATGAGAAGACTTGAAGGTTTGAGAAGGGCCTAAGGAAGGATATCTGCAGATTGGTGGGTATGCTTCAAATCCGCAAGTTCTCGGTGTTGGTGGATAAAGTCAAGGTGATTGAGACTGGCATCTGAGAGAACGAGGTGGATCAGGAATCGAGGAAAAGGACAGTACTTTCTGGTTCTCAGATAGGATCTCGTCAGGGATCATGGAAGAAGAGGAACAAGGGCTCGGGCTACCGTCAGAATACTGAGCGCCAGAGTTCTCAGATGAGCCAGACTAGTGGTCGTTGTACCAGATGTCACAAATGGCACGAGGGTGAGTGCCAGTCATTTGGGGGTAACTGTTACAACTGTGGCCATCCAAGTCATATGTTTCGTGATTGTCGTGCACTGAAGCGAGATGTGTCTGCATCTAGTGTGAACCAAGGGAGCAACTAGATACCTCGGGGAACCGTTTAGACGAATACAGCTCCGACCAGAGTATACTCTCTTACTCCAGTGGATGCTGAGCATGTAGGGAACGTAATGATAGGTACCTTATAATTAAATAAGGCTTCTATGTTATTTGATTTGGGTGCAACCCATTCTTTTGTATCTGTGAATTTTGTTGGACGGTGTGGGGTTGAGACCCAAGACATGAACAAGTTGTTATCTGTTACTATGCCATCTGGGAGTGTATCTTTATGTGGGAAGATGTTGGTAGATTGCCCAGTAGTAATTCCAAAGAAGTTGCTACTGGCGAATATTGTGGTATACGACATGTCAGGGTTCGATGTTATTCTTGGGATGGAGTGGTTGTTCTCCAGTTATGTTGTGATCGACTGTCATAGGAAGGTAGTAGTTTTCAGACCTCTTGAGGAGTAGGAGCATGAATTCGTGGGATTGTGGGTGCGTTCGTCGCCACAAATTCTATCGGCACTACAGGAGAGGAGGTTACTCTTGGATGGATGTCAGGGGTACCTAGCTTGTGTGAAGGAATCGCCACGGGATGAGTTGAGGCTCGAGGACATTCGGGTAGTCAGCGAGTTCTCAGAGGTGTTTCCAAATAAGTTACCTGGTTTACCTCTGGATCAAGAGGTGGAGTTTACTATAGAGTTTCTATCTGGCAAGGCACCGATCTCTAAAGCTCCGTACTGAATGGCTCCAGCTGAACTTCGAGAGTTAAAGGAACAGTTGCAGGAATTACTGGACAGGGGTTTCATTCGACCTAGTGTTTCGCCCTAGGGAGCTCCAGTATTATTTTTGAAGAAGAAGGACGGGTCGATGCGGATGTGCATTGATTACCCTGAGATTAACAAGGTAACTGTGAAGAATCGCCATCCTTTACCTTGTATAGATGATCTCTTTGACTAGTTGCAGGGGACGTAGGTCTTTTCGAAGATCAACTTATGGTCAAGATGTCATCAGGTGAGGGTCAGATCTGAGGATGTAGAGAGGACAGATTTTCGAAGTAGATATAGCCACTACGAGTTCTTAGTCATGTCTTTTGAGTTGATGAATGCTCTAGTCATGTCATGGATCTGATGAACAGGGTTTTCCATGAGTACCTGGATCGATTCATGGTGGTATTCATTGACGATATTCTGGTATACTCAAGAAGTTCGGAAGAGCATGAGGACCATTTGAGGTTAGTATTACAGACTCTGCGAGAAAAGAAGTTGTATGCTAAACTGAAGAAGTGTGAATTCTGGTTGAGTCATATTGCATTCTTAGGCCATGTGGTTACTGGTGATGGCATATCAGTTGATCCTAGAAAGATTGAAGTTGCATTTAATTGGGTGAGGCCGAAGAATGTGCAAGAGGTTCAGAGTTTTCTAGGACTTGCGGGTTACTATCGTCAGTTTGTGGAAGGTTTCTCTAAACTATCTGGACCTCTGACTCGATTGACCAAGAAGGGAGTCCAATTTGAGTGGACCAGTGATTGCGAGAAGTGCTTTCAGGAGTTGAAGCACCGATTGGTTACTGCTCCAATTTTGACCATCCTTTGGGGGATGATAGGGCTGTGATTTAT
This sequence comes from Malania oleifera, assembly GCF_029873635.1. Taxonomy (NCBI): domain Eukaryota; kingdom Viridiplantae; phylum Streptophyta; class Magnoliopsida; order Santalales; family Ximeniaceae; genus Malania; species Malania oleifera. The sequence goes on from NC_080426.1 coordinate 49,849,840, forward strand.
AGCGACACGTCTCTGAAGGGTTTGGGATGTGTGCTTATGCAGCAGGGTAAGATAGTGGCATATGCTTCTCGGCAACTGAAGGAATATGAGAAGAATTACCCTACGCATGATCTAGAGTTGGCTGCTATTGTATATGCATTGAAGATATGGAGACACTACTTGTATGGTGTGCAATGCGAGATCTTCACTGACCACAAAAGCCTTAGGTATTTCTTCACATAGAAGGAGTTGAATATGAGGCAAAGACGGTGGCTTGAGTTGATTAAGGACTACGATTGCACCATCAGTTATCACCCAGGAAAAGCTAATGTGGTGGCTGATGCGGTGAGTCAGAAGTTGGGACCTGCGGCTGTATCTGTGGTTGTAACTCAGTATCACATCAAACGAGATTTGGAGAGATCGGGTATAGAGTTGGTGTCCGAGGATCATCAGGCTTCCCTTGCTAGTTTGGTGGTCCAGCAGACTTTGTTTAAGCGTATAAAATTCGTGCAGGCTAGTGATGCAAAGTTAGCTGAGATTATGGAAAAGGTACAGTAGGGTTTAGCTGTGGATTTCAACATCTCTGACAGAGGTGTGTTGAGGTTTGGGACCAGGCTGTGTGTTCCAAACGATGATGGAATCAAAAGGATGATTCTGGAGGAGGCGCATTGTTCTTTGTTTACAGTACATCCTGGTAGTATGAAGATGTATCGGGACTTGCGCGAGACCTTCTGGTGGTCTAGTATGAAGAGGCAGATTGCTCAGTTCATGGAGCAATGTTTGACGTGGCAGCAAGTGAAAGCTGAGCATTAGAGGCTGGCAGGGCCGTTGCAGCCTTTGTCTATTCCGGTGTGGAAATGGGAGCATATTTCCATGGATTTTGTGACCAGATTGCCGCCAGCACTTCACGACTAGAATGCTATTTGGGTGATCGTGGATATATTGACGAAATCTGCTCATTTCATACTGATGAAGGTTGGTTATCCTTTGAGTAGGTTAGCTGATATGTACGTGCATGAGATTGTGAGAATGCACGGAGTACCGGTGTTCATTGTGTCAAATCGAGATCCGAGGTTTACTTCTCAATTCTAGACGAGGTTGCTGGAGGCATTGGGGACGAAGCTTACTTTCAGTACAGCATTCCACCCCCATACCGATGGACAGTTGGAGAGGACGATACAGATTTTGAAAGATATGTTGCGAGCTTGTGTGTTAGACTTCGGTGGTAGTTGGATTCAATTTCTGCCACTAGTGGAGTTTGCCTATAATAATAGCTTCTTGGATAGTATCAGGATGACACCATTCAAGGCATTGTATGGTCAGAGGTGTCGATCTCCTTTATGTTAGGATAATGTCGGTGAACGTCAGGTGTTAGGACCTGAACTTGTGCAGTAGGCATCTGAGAAGGTGGGTTTGATTCGAGAGAGGATTAGATCAGCTCAAAGTCGGCAGAAGAGTTACGCAGATGTTCACCACCATGAGTTAGAGTTCGAGGTAGGGGGTAAGGTATTTCTGCGTATTGCTCCGATGAAAGGGGTGATGAGATTTCGGAGGAAGGGCAAGCTAAACCCGAGGTATATCGGACCATTCGAGGTTCTTAAGCGAGTGGGTCTAGTAGCCTACAGGATTGCACTACCCCCAGCACTCTCGAGGGTCCACGATGTGTTTCACGTATCCATGTTGAGGAGGTACGTGCTGGATCCATCACATGTTATCAGTTATGATGAGTTGGAAATTGGGGATACTTTAGCGTATGAGGAGATACTTGTTCAGGTTCTAAACCGTAAAGTTTAGAAGCTTCGTACTAAAGAGATATCGTTAGTGAAGGTATTGTGGCGAAACCATGAGGTTGAGGAAGCTTCTTGGGAACTGGAAACGGAAATACGCCAGAAGTATCCACAGTTGTTTTGAGTACTTATATGTTATCCTACTTAGGGTTGGGATAGGTGGTTAGTCGTCGGGAGTGTGTGTATTGTGAACTCCTGAGACGGTTGTATATAAACCATGGTATTCATCCGCTATAAGTGAGGGTATGTATGTGTATGTGTATGATGGGGCGGTGCTGTAGTAGTCGCTAGTTTTTTTCCTAGAATTGTGTATATGTATTTAGTTGTATGACTTTGTGAATGAGAGATGGCAAATTTCGAGGACGAAATTTTTGTAAGGAGGGGAGGATGTAAGAACCTGAACTGTGATAAATGGGCTTAAATTAATAAGAGAGGGGCAAATTGGAAATTTAGTAGGATTCATCGACGAAGCCAGAGTTCATCAACGAAGTTAATGTAAGTCTCGTCGATGAAGTTTAGAGGCTCGTCGACGAGGAGAAGCTGAGAGATTTCGGGAAATCAGTGATATCAGGATTCGTCGATGAATCCATCATCTCGTCGATGAGCTGTCTATATGGCCTCGTCGACGAGAACACCATTTCATCGACGAGGACGCTCGATTCAAAGGGCTATAAATATCAATTCTCATTACTTCTCAGTTAATAAAACTAAATCCTATGTCTCTCTCTCTCTCTAGAACTCTCCCTACTCTCTATCTCTCTAGATTTCTTCGTCGTTTGTCTCGAGAATTGTAAATATGAAGTTACCACAAGGATCGTGGAAGGATTCTCTACAAGTTCTACGAATCAGAATCCCGTTTTGGAGATTTTTGGGTTTCGGCTTAAAATCAAGGTAAGGCTCGGTTTTCAATTCTGATTTGGTAGTTTTGTAAGAAACAGTCTTGTGAGTATATTCTGTACTGTTAATTGTAGGTTTTGGAACTCGGTTCGCTGTTTTGGGGCCTTAGAGTTCGGGATTTGCTATTTGGGGAAAAGCTAAAAGGAATTGTGTTTATATCAATTATTTTTGAAATCATACTCGGTAGAATTGTGGTTCACGGTTCTGTGTGTGTTTTGGCTACTCATTTGGGGGAATCTAATAGGGAAACCTATGGGTTTTTCATGATTACAGTTTTGGAAAAAAGGGGGGCAATGGGCTTCATCCCTGGTTTTGTTGAAAACCTAATGTATATGTTGATTTATACTGTGTTATAGGGATGACCGTGCCTTGACTTGTTTAAACTGTATTTGTTTGGAAAACCATGATTTTAGATTACCAAATGGGTGTGGTTTGTTTGGTTATATGAGCATGCATGTGTGTGTGATTTTTTTAAATGCTAGTAGAAATGCGGTTCCTAATTGTTCCAGGTACTGAGAGTATTCGGCTCTATATCTGAGGGCGTATGAAATCACTGGCCATAGATTGACAGAGTGTCCGGTTCTATATCCGAGGGTGTGAGCCTATTCTAGTTGATCAGGTCGAAGGGTGTGGATCCACCAGTTTAGCGCCAGTACGATGCCATAGGAGTCGGGGACTAGCCATGTGTTGGTGGCGCCGTGTTCGTGGGTTGGCTACGGGCCAACGCCGTATGTCACAGGCCGGCTTTGGGCTGATGGGTGTGACGATACCGGGATTGCTGATCATGTGTGTACGTGCGTGTATGCACTGTTGTGAAATTAGTACTGGAACTGCATTTAACTGCGTGTATGTTGTATTATGATAGCACTCAAATGTCACACACCGATATAACCTGTGTTCTTCCTTACTGAGAGGTGTCTCACCCCTACTGTTCGTACATTTTTACAGGTCATTCGAGTAACCGGAACTAGCGTCCTCGTGTAGGGAGCGTAGTGGCCGGTGTACTGCGGGTAGCGCTTGTGTAAGTGCTAGGACTTGTATTTTGTGGGTTGCTATTTTGGGATGTGTTGGGCACCCATTTTACGTTATTTGATGGAACCTTGATTATGTCCTTGTATAGACTCTAGTATGGTACTGTATGTATATAGAATGATCGTATTTCTACTGCGTGTATTCTGTTATGTTTGATTGTGTACAGGGTTCCTGGGAACCCCACGGGGTCGGACCCTCATTCGTTGCCCTGTATCTTGGATGTTTTGTATGATACAAAGACTAGTTGGTTTACATTTTCACCCCTGAGTCCCATTTCCGAGTTCGGGGCATGACAACAACACCTTTGATGGGTTAAAGACTTGTGTCAAAAGTATCTCAAATTAAAACAAAGGCTTTTTGAATTAAGATATGAGAATCTTGAATTAAAGGAAAATAATTAACAGGAATTTGAAAGTTTTGAAAATTAGAAAGCTCAACTTCAAGGAGAAAAATCAAATTTTAAAAGATAGATTGTAAGATTGTGGGGATCAAATTGAAGAACTAGAATTTGATAATACTTTTATTTTGAGAAAAACTAGTTTTCTAAATAGAGAATATAAATCACAAGTAAAGGAGTATGAAAATGAAAAAGATACTTAGAAAAAAAAATTGAGATTTTAAGTATTGGAAGTGATGAGCTACATAGCCAAGTTATAGATTTGCAATATAGTCCTAGAAATTTTTTTGTTGAATCGTGTGAAGACTCTTGAAAATCCAAGAGATTGGTTCATCCTCTAAATATTCGTTTGCCAAATCCCTTAAAAAGAAGATATTGTTTAAGAAATCATTCTTACCCCTAGATGTAATCTTTGTAGGAAAGTTGGGCATCATGAATAGAACTATTTTAAGAAACAAAAGGTGTTTGCCAAAGGCAAATGAAATTGGGTTCAATAATGCTAATACTCTAATGAATATGGACCCAGCCTTCACTAGGTACCAAGTTAGACAATTCTTTCGCCCTTTTTTTTGTTTGTTTGTAGATAAGTAGAAAAAAGAATGAAAAATGGTTTTTAGATAGTACATGCTTGTAGCACATAACTGGAGACAAGTCCAAATTTCTGTCCATTCAACCCAAAGATTATGGGTATGCTATCTTTGGTGAAAAAAAAATGAAGGTAAAATAATTGGAGAAGGTATTGCTGGTAATAAATCACGTATTATGATTGAAAATGTTTTATTAATTGAAAGACTAAAACACAACTTTCTAAGCATTAGTAAATTCTTTGATGCGGGTAAGCATGGATTCATTTACTAAAATGGAGTATGTGGTACATAATAAGAAGGAAATGTTTACATTATTGACTTAATTGAATCCTACAAAGATACATGTCTTATCTCTAATTCAAAATAATTTGCATATTTGGTATAAGGGATTAGGACAAATTAACTTCAAATATATCCTGAATGCTTCCAAGCATAACAATGGTATAGGATTGCCTCACGTTATATCATGTGTTCTAGGTGCATTTGTTTTTTCTATTCTTTGTTTATTATTCTCGATTAAATTTCACGATCTGGTCATAATAAGTGGTATTAGAGCTTTGGTTTGTTAAAGGGTTTAATCAAGATGTTGTCTATCAAGCTTGACATTCAGAAGTTTGATGGAACGAAGAATTTTAGTTTGTGTAAACTGAACGTAACAACATCACTTGCACAACAAGGATTGTTGAAGGCACTAAAGAGAAAGATTGCCTTTCTAAAAGGATTGAAGGATAAGGACAAGGAAGAGATACTTGAGAAATCTCATGGTGTGATTATTTATCATTGGCCAACAACATAATCAAGGAGGTCAAAGATGAACGTACACTAGATGGTATATGGTTTAAGCTAGAACAGCTATAACAACACAATTTTTTTACGAACTGATTGTATCTAAAATTGCAGTTGTTTGCCTTGCCAATGAAACAAGGTACACTAATTGAAACTAATGCTGATAAGTTAAAATAAAATAGTCATGGATCTTGCCAATATTGAACATTGATAATAAGGATCAAGCCCTAATATTGTTATGTTCTTTGCCTAAATCTTATTAGTACCTTGTAGAGACCTGGAGAATTATAGTAATTAAATAATAAAAGAAAAGAGAAAAAAAAAAAAGGAAAATTCAAAAGCGACTAATAGGGTCTCGTCAACGAACGCAGGGCGCTTGTCGATGAGCATCCTTCTTGGGCTTGTTGACGTGAACACATGTCTCATCGACGAGAATTTACCGAGAGGGCTGATTTCAGGGCCTGAAACTCGTTAACGACGGTTAGGTGTTCGTCGATGAACCCCCTTCTTGTACTCATTGACGAGATGACGTAGCTCGTCGACGAGACCACGTGGACAAGCATTCTATATAAGGCCAAAAATCACTTCTCTACGAGGATTTCATGCAACAATTCCTCTCTCTCTCTCTCTCTCTCTCTCTCTCTCTCTCTCTCTCTCTCTTTTAATTTGTCTCCTCCTCCTTCTCTCTACGATTTTAGCTTCGTTCTTCGCCAGTTCGATGATCGGAAGTTGTCACGCTACTCCTGGGAAGATTCTCTTTAAGTCTGCTAGAGTAGATTGTTAGTTAGGCCAACTTGGGCACCATCCCAAAACCAGGGTAAGTTGATTATTTGGGTATTTTCAGTATTACCAGGCTTATTTGAGTTTAGATTATGTGTTATGTGCGAATATACTAGTGTTTTGTGGAGTAAAACTAGGGTATTATGTTTGCAGGATTAGGGTATTTTTGGGACCCTGCAGATATGGGTTGAGGACCCCAGCGGGTATATTTCCTGAAGCTCAGGTAAATTATAGTTTAGAAATGTTGGAAAGGTGATTTGGGGGAAATATGAATGTGATAATTATTATGGTAAATTCAGTTGTGTGACTAGGAATTATAAGGGTGTTATTTCAGGGAGTTGAAAATTATGAATGCCGCTTGTGTAAGATTGTTGGATAGTATTTGGAGATAGATAGTCAAGTAAGGGGAGTACATGTTATGCCAGCCTTATTAGACATTTTATCAGTATAATATAGTATTTGATCAAAGCAAGAAAATTATACAGTTTTACAGAACATATTTATAGAATTTTATTGAATTGTGTGGCATGAGAAATACTAGAATATTATAAAAATATGTTATACAGTTTTACAGAAGCATGATTATATAGCCTACAGAGTTATGAAACATAATTTATACAATTTTATATACAGAGCTACGGCTATACAGAATTATATAGAAATACAGTTTATATGATATACAGTATTTTATAGAATCATGCTTATACGGTATTTTACATAATTATGATTACGTAGTATATTTCAGAACAAGATTGTACAGTTTTTTATAGAGTTGATGATATAGTGTTTTATTACCATGATATACAAAATATAGAACCATGATTATACAAAATTTTATAAAATCATGATATATAGAATATAGAACCATGATATACAGAAATACAGATTATACAAAATATAAAGCCATGACATACAGATAGGTGTACATGGTTCGGTTTGATTCGGTTTTTGCCAAAATCGCCAACCGAATCGAACTCCTCGATTTTGAAAATGACTAAATCGAAACCAAACTGTATACTATTGGTTTATGAACAAACCAAACCGTGAACTTTGCGGTTCGGTTCAGTTATTTTCGATTTTATCGAATTTTGAATAATCAAAACAACACTAATACAGAGCCTGGGCTGCATCAACAGCCACAGCCCAACAGCCTCAACCTATTATGGCATTACATAACTCTTAGGCCAAGGCTTTAGTTGCAAAGCCCAAAACATGAGATAAAATATATAAGGTGGGGATACTAGTTCTCTTCCCATTTCCAACCGATGTGGGATGGCTAGCATGTGGTTCCTGCATGTGCCTTGCCCTCTTTGCAGTTCGCCGTGGCCTCTCTCTCTCGCAAACACACACACACAAACACACACACACACACACACACACACACACACACACAAATGGGGCGTGTGCACTACATACCAAGAAGACGGTGAAAAAATCTCCCGCCGCCGTCGCTGTGCCGCCTCCGCCGCCGCCCTTGTCCCTTGACGAATAGCTCTCGAATTCCCCCTTGTCGTACACCGGAGGCAGCTCCGTCCGCCATCTCTCTATCGCAAACACACACACACACACACAGACAGAGATGGGGCGTGTGCACTGCACACCAAGACGGTGAAGAAATCTTCCGCCGTTGTCGCTGTGCCGCCTCGCATGCCGGCTGCTTCCACCTCCGCCTCCGCCTCTGCCTCCTCTGCCGCCCTTGCCGCTTGACGGATAGCTTTTGAATTCCCCCTTGTCGTACACCGGAGGCAGCTCCATCCGCCATCTCTCCAGCTTCAACCTCAGCCCTTCCACGCTTCCGTCCAAGCTCCACTTGTCGAAATTCCGCATATGTTACAGGCTCTCTTAATTGGGCCAAGATGTCCAGATTTTTTATTAATTCGATTTTCAGTTTTTTTCAATTCGGTTTGGGTCCAAAACCGAAACCAAATTTTTTAATATTTCAAAACCGAAACCGAAACCGCAAATCGAAAAACCGAATCGAAATGTGTTTCGATTCGGTTTCATTCAGATTTTTGGTTTTTCGGTAAATTTTGTACACCCCTGCATACATAATATAGAATTATAGTTACAAGATTACAAAATATACAAATTTACAGTTATTACAGCATTATGGCTATACAGTTGATATAAAATCATGGTTATTACAAAAATACAGAATCATGGTAAAACAGTTAGATTTATATAGAAATATTATTATACAGTTTCAGACCCCGATGGGATACAGCAGTTTACAGAGCACGATACCATTGCGTTACAATATAAACAATGCAATCATATGTCTCAAATAGAGTATGGTACATCCGATTGTGCCCTTAGGTGGAGTTGTGAGCTCCCTAGCATCCGGGCCAGGTGGAGCGGGCCTTTCATGCTATATGCATCTAGATATACATACAATTAGGATAGCACTAGAGGACCAACTAGTGTTTAGCCCCGCCTACGGGCCGCATAACCCAGTCATGAGGGGGTAAGTCATGACATATAGCCATCCAGGGGGAAGTTTATAGATATATAGTTATGTATAGTAGACATAGAAAGCAGAGATTACGTATTATAGATAGAAATAAGTTTGAATAGATAACTCGGAAATTTTCATATTCTATATGATATAAGCATGTGTTAACATACAGATGTTTTTCTTAATATATATCGTATACAGTATTAATTAAATGATATGTTTCAAACTAACTCATATGCCACACACTGGTGATAACATGTTTCTCCTTACTGAGAGGTGTCTCACCCCAACATTATTAAATATTTCAGGTAATCCAAAAAGGCAAGCAGGGCCGGCCTAGAGGCAAAGGTGGTGTGGAGTCGGCAAAGTTTTGGGGTGAGTTTTGGGCTGGTCTGTGGAGCCCATAGTATTTTTGTGACT